>NW_027528807.1:81635-115097 GCF_008692635.1 Crocuta crocuta
ACTATATTTATTCTTCCTATCCATGAGCATGGAATGTTTTTCCATTTCTTTGTGTCTTCTTCAATTTCCTTCATAAGTTTTCTATAGTTTTCATCATACAGATCTCTTGTATCCTTGGTTAGGTTTATTCCGAGGTATTTTATGGTTTTTTGTGCAATTGTGAATGGGATCAGTTTCTTGATTTCTCTTTCTGTTGCTTCATTGTTGGTGTATAAAAATGCAACCGATTTCTGTACGTTGATTTTGTACCCTGCAACTTGGCTGAATTCTTGGATCAGTTCTAGTAGACTTCTGGTGGAGTCTGTCGGGTTTTCTATGTAGAGTATCATGTCATCTGCGT
Source organism: Crocuta crocuta (assembly GCF_008692635.1). NCBI lineage: Eukaryota > Metazoa > Chordata > Mammalia > Carnivora > Hyaenidae > Crocuta > Crocuta crocuta. Next base: position 81,976 of record NW_027528807.1, read on the forward strand.
AGAGTGAAAATTTGACTTCCTCTTTGCCAATTCTGATGCCTTTGATTTCCTTTTGGTGTCTGATGGCTGATGCTAGGACTTCCAGCACTATGTTAAACAACAGTGGTGAGAGTGGGCATCCCTGTCCAAAATACTGGAATTTTAATAGAATCATTTTGTCTGCTATATGAGAATAGATTGAAAGAGGGCAAGTACAAAAATAGGGAGACCAATCAATGAGCTATTTCAACAATACAGGTGAGAAAATGGTGGCCTGACCCAGGTGGTTGAAAAGAGTGGGAAGTGGTCAGATTCTGTGAATATATTTTGAAACTAAACCAGAGGATTTGCTAACGGTTGAAATGTGGGGATATATGGAGTGAGGACATTGAGAAGAAGACGAGAGATGATTCAAAGATCATACAAAAGTTTTTGGCCCAAATGATTAAAATAACTGTTTTTCAAATTAACTGTTAGTCCCTTACTGTCTCTAACTTTCCAAAATTCCAGCTAAACTTTAATTTTAGAATTTATATATCTGACCTACCCCTTTTCTGTGTTTCCTAAATGTTGCCACTCTCTCCATTATTTTACAACCATATTCTAAATTGTATTTTCTGTATTCTTTGTCTTCCCCATCCACTCCCATTTAAAAACCTTGTACTCCTTGAGAGCAGAAATGTTACCTACTGTATCTTTCAATCAGACATATATTTTCCCCTCTTGGGTAGGGTTAGGCATTGGGACTGCAGATATATATTACTGAACATGATTCTACCTTTGTGAACTGTGTTCATTGTTTATAAATGCCACTTCTTAGTGTTCAATCTGTATTCACCGAATTGGGATACAGTACATTGTTTTTATAGAAATATTTTCCATTGTTATTTACAGTGTTGTTGTTTTAATACTGACAAATAACTTCCTTTGACATGAATATTATAAAATGCTATACCTGTAACTTCATCCCATGGGAAAAACATACAAGCTTGCTATTTGCTTTCCTAAAGCTCATAAAGAAAATTTCAAACTGCTGGGATGTATCTCAATGACCCTGGTAAATGATTGGCAGTGTTCAATGAGGCCATTTTCAAAGCTTTAAACGAAAAAAGAGACAACAGTATTGTTCAAAGCCTCCAGGCTCTGTTTGGTCCTTGGTATTTGGGTTTCAAGGTGACTATTTTATATTCGCAAAGGTAGTTTTCAGAATAGAGGGAAAGTATCGTTTTTAAATATACAATTCAGTAGAAGATATTTGTTTTTGATAAAGTTTATTCCAGTTTATTTTAATTGTGATTTATATAAATATTTTCCCAAGATAAAAAGGGGAGACAAAGGATAATAATTCCATAATGCTGCAAAAAATATTTTTTTATACTTCCTGCAAGTGGGCAATACACTACAGACAACATTCTGGAGCCCAGCTGTCTGGCTTCAAAATGCAGCTTTGCTACTTATTTAATATATTACCTTGGTAAATTATTGAAGTGTTCCAAGCCTCTGTTTCCTTGTCTACAAAAAAAAAAGTAAATAATAATTTTTAAATACAATGCTTTTCTCATAGGCTGCATTAAGTGTTGAATTGTGTCCTCCAAAAAGATGCATGTAAGTCTTAATTCCTGGAACCTGTGAATGTGACCTTACTTTGAAAAAGGGTTTGTCCAGATATAATCAATTAAGATGTGGTCAGTAGGGCAGACCATAATCCAAAAAACAAAACAAAACAAAAAAAACCCTGCTGTCCTTATAAGCAAGGCTACCTACCATGTAAAGACAAAGACCCAGAGAGAGAATGCCACGTCCCAGTGGAGGAAGCTGCAAGCCAAGGAATGCCAAGGATTGCTGAGGACACCAGGAACTAAAGGAAAGGCATGGAATGGGTTGTCTCTTAAGAGTGTTCAAGAGAACATTTTCTGCTTCTACCTTGGTTTCAGACTTGTAGCCTTCAGAACTGTGAGAAAATAAATTTGTTGTTCTAAACTACCCCTAAGGAAACCAATACAGGGTGAATGAGTATGGGTCATTAAACCAGCTTCTGTAACTAAAGTATGCAGACTAAAGCCAGGCATATTCTAAGTAGCTTATGAGTTTGGGCTTCTCATATTTTTAATTTTTGTTCATGTTTATTTATTTCTTTTGAGAGAAATAGTGTGCACACACATGAGTGGGACAGAGAGGGGAAGGGACAGAGAAAGAGGGAAAGAGAGAATCCCAAGTGGGCTCCACACTGTCCGTGCAGAGTCCAACATGGTGGCCAATCTCACTAACCATGAGATCATGTTCTGAGCCAAAATCAAGAGTCGGTCTCCTATCCAACTAAGCTGCCCAGATGCCCCAGCGGCTTTTAATATTATCAAGCACTTAGATAAAATATAATATTCTCTTCAGATCACTGCATTTATTCTAACATTTCAGATCTCTAGTCATTATATGAAATAAATTTAATATAAAACTCATAATGCTTTTAGTTTATTTAGACAGAATTGCTATTCAATTTGTTTAAGCTTTAACTCAGTAATTTTCACTTGTAGTTTATGAGAATATCAATTTGAGGTATATTTGCTTATCTAAGATATCTGAAAATATATAAAAGCATTTAAAGAATGTATGAATTTTGGAAAATCAGTCATTCCTAGTAATTATTTTTACATGTATTTCCTTTATAGAAATAGTATGGAACTGATTTTACAGGTAGAATTTTTCTGTTTTCCATTCATGTTACAGAAAACACTAAATACATTCAGATATGCTTCTAAAAATATTACATCCACATTACCAAATTATATGCAAAAAGAGTGACTTAAAATATATCTCATGGATCTTTTTTTTTAAGGTTTTTATTTTAAAAAATAGTTTGAGATATATAATATAGTATTCAACAATTTTATACATTACTCAGTGATCATCATGATAAATGTATCTTCAATCCCCATCATCCATTTCACCCACCCACTCCCTTTTTCTTCTGGTAACCCTCAGTTTGTTCTAGATACTAAAGAGTCTGTGCTTTGTCTTTTTTCCTTTGTTCATTTGCTTTACTTCTTAAGTTTCAATGAGTGAAAACATATGGTATTTGTCTTACTGTGATTGACTTATTTCACTTAGCATTATAACCTCTAGCTCTGTGTATGTTGTGGCAAATAGCAAGAATTCATTTTTTATGGCTGAATAATATTCCATTATACATGCACACACACCACCTCTTTTTTGTCCCTTCATCTATCAATGGACACTTGGGCTGCTTCCATAATTTGTCTATTGTAAATAGGGATGCAATAAACATATGGGTGCAGGTACCCTTTGGAATTAGTGCTTTCCTACTCTTTGGGTAAATAACCAGTAGTTCAATTACTGGATCATAAAGTAGTCTATTTTTAACTTCTTTAAGAACCTCCATACTGTTTTCCACAGTGGTTGCACCAGTTTGCATTCCCACCAACAGTGTACGAAGGTTCCTTTTTCTCTAATCCTCTCCAACTCTTGTTTCTTGTATTTTTAATTTTAGCATTCTGACAGGTTTGAGGTGATAGCTCACTGTAGCACTGATTTGCCCTGATGTTGAGCATCTTTTCAGGTATCTGTTGGCCATCTGGATGTCTTCTTTGGAAAAATGTCTTTTCAGGTCTTCTGCCCATTTTTAATTGGATTATTTGGTTTTGCCTATTTTTAACCGGATTATTTGGTTTGGGGGTATTGCATTTGATAAGTTCTTTATACATTTTGGATATTTTCTACTTATCAGACATGTCATCTTCAGATATCTTTTTCTATTCTGTAGGTTGCCTTTTAGTTTTGCTGATTATTTCCTTCACTATCCAGAAGCTGTTTATATTGATCTAGTCCCAATAATTTATTTTTGTTTTTGTCTCCCTTGCCTCCTGGGACATATCTAGAAAAATGTTGCTGCAGCCCATGTTAGAATAAATTACTGCCTTGCTCTCTTCTAGGATTGTTATGGTTTCAGGTCTCACTTTTAGGTCTTTAATCCACTTTGAGTTTATTTTTTGTATGGTATAAGAAAGTGGTCCAGTTTTCCCAACATCATTTGTTGAAGAGACTGTCTTTTTCCCATTGTTAATTCTTGACTTCTCTGTCAAAGATTCATTGATCATATAACTGTGGGTTTACTTCTGGGCTCTCTACTCTGTTGCATTGATCTTATGTCTATTTTTGTCACTTTACCATATTGCTTTGATTACTACAACTTTATGGTGTATTTTGAAATCTGACATTGTGATACCTCCAGTTTTGGTTTTCTTTTTCAAGATTGCTTTGGCTATTCCAGGTCTTTTGAGGTTCCATGCACATTTAGAATTGTTTGCTCAAGATCTGTGAATAATGATGTTGGTATTTTGACAGAGACTGCTTTAAATCTGTAGATTGCTTTCAGTAAGATGGACATTTTAACAGTATTTGTTCTTCCAATCATGAACATAGAGTGTCTTTTCATTTGTTGGTGTCATCTTCAATTCCTTTTATCAATGTTTTATAGTTTTCAGAGTACAGTTCTTTCACCTCTTTGGCTAGGTTTATTCGTAGGTGTATCATTATTTTTGATGCAATTGTAAATGGGGTTAATTTACAATTAACTTTACAATTTCTTAATTTCTCTTCCTGCTGTTTCATTATTAGTAGTGTATAGAAATGCAACAAAGTTCTACACATTGATTGTGTATCCTGCAACTTTATTGGATTCATTTATCAGTTCTGGTAGTTGTTTGGTGGAGTCCTTTGGGTTTTCTATATAGAGTATCATGTCATCTGCAAATAGTGAAAGTTTCACTTTCACATTTACCATATTAAATGTCTTTTATTTCTTTTGTTTTCTGATTGCTGTAGCTGGGATTTCCAGAACTATAATAAATAAAAGTGGTGAGAGTAGACATCATTGTCTTGTTCCTGATCTCAAGAGTAAAGCTCTCAGTTTTTCACCATGGAGTATGATGTTAACTGTGAGTTTTTCATACATGGATTTAATTATGTTTCATTCATCTGTTTTTAGCAAGAAACCTATTAAATTTTAACATTCTGTGATAGATGATAAAGATAGCATTTAAAAATTTAATGCGAAATACTAAAGATCAAGATTTTCTTTAGCTTGAAACTGGCAATGTAAAAGGTATTTAATTATTAGTTTAGGTTATTCAGGTTTTTAAGTAAATGCTAATATATTTCCAACTCTCAAATGGACACACTGGTTAAAAAAGAAATTACTGTTTCATTTCATGTGACAGTAGTAATTTCTAAAGTTTCCTCATTTCATGGCATGTGTATTGATATTCTAACCATCCTCTCTTCTCTTTTAATGATATCCCTAGTAGAAAAGGGACATATCTATTTAATGGCTATAAGAAAATGAACATTTTTAAAAGAAAAATTTTTTAAAAAGAAGAAAAAATAAATAAAAGAAGAAGAAAAAGAGAAATATGTGGGCAGGAGGAGTATTAGAAGCAAAAGAAGAGAAGGTAAAAGGAGCTTTCAGGAGAAGACATTCGGTAGTAAGGGCAACTCTTTGAAAACATTTATCATTATTCCATTAATGTGAGGAATGGAGAAAATTACTAGTGGCATGTGCTCTACCTTGGAAAACCTCCAGGACAGATGGAAAATCTAGTGCCTGATTTTAACATATCAGTGAAGCTTCTAAAATGTGCACAGAGCCACAGATTACTTGGTTACTTTCACAGAAGCCTCACAAAGTACTCACAATGACTGGCATACCTGGAAGATATCTAAACACAGAAGCAAAAGAAATCTTTAACTGTATTTCATAAGAATTGTCTAATAACTTTAGGCCATAGACTTGTTCTTGGATTCGATTGAGATGATGTATTTGAAAGTTTTTAGTTAATAAGAGCAAAAATAATTTACTTTGAGTAATCTAAAGACAGATCAGTAATTTATGTTAATCCCTATGGACTCAATATGTTAAGGAGTTTTCTCAATACCTAAATCATAATTATCCTACAGGGTACTAAATCACGTGTCAGCCAATTGTGGCCCAATGGCCAAATTCAGCCTATCTCCAATTTTATACATAAATTTTTATAGGAACAGAGCCACACTCATTCCTTTTTATAGGACTGTGATTGCTTTCATGTGATAAATGGTAGAGTTGAATAGCTCTATCAGAAGCTGTGTGGCCTGTTTATGATCTGGCCATTTACAGAGAATGTTTGCTGGACTCAGAACTAGATTACATTCTCATTAATGCTTACTCTGATTCTTTTAACACAAATCTAGAAGTAAAAATAAATTTAACAATTTAACTCAGAGTACTTGCTTCTTAGGTTTTATGGTCAATCTGGTCTAAAGTAGTTCAGTAATTTCTCTTTACACTAAAAAAATCCCTATAATAATACTTCTTCATACTTTATTAACAGCCATCAGAAAGAAAAAAAATTGAGTCATAAAATTCTCTTTTATAAAATAACTTGGACAAGATCTCCATAGCCAAGAGTTAAAATGATTCGGATTCCATAATTAAATATGAGATATTAAGATAGATGTTCCTCACAAACTATATTATTAGCCATGATGATAAGTACTGTGAACTTTTAGACATTAGGTAATGTAATGGCTATTGAGGAACTTGATATTTAGTTCAATTTGTAACAGCTAGATACAGATTTTCTAACATATTCTTGCTTAAAATAAATTTCACAGTGACCATATGATGTATCTTTGAATTATAAGAGGAATTTGCAGAAAGTGCATGATAATTTTCAACTGTGCTTATCTGTGAAAGAACACACAAAATTAATTATATATGGTCCTTCAAATGTTTAGGTAATGTGACCAGCAGAGACTCATTACTACAAAACCCGATTAGGACTTTTTTCTTTTCTACAAAGAACACTCTAATGGAGTTTTTCAAAGAAGTAAAACTTTTAGGTATGCCTTAGAATGGCTTAGTTGAAAATGCCAAGAGAATCTATGAAACAGGAAAAAAAAAAATCTATAGATTAGCCAGCAGAACAAAACTGAATTTTCTTGAGATTTCCAACAGTTCCCCCAAATTTACAATTTTTATCATCATGGATTAAAAAGATATTCCTGTGACTTACAAGATAAAGAGACTTCTAAGTTTATCCAAGGTTATACACCATAAAAGCAAAGAGAAGAACAGGACTCTTTGAGAACCCAAGAGAACTACAAGATTTGTTGAGATTCATGAAGTGTAAAACTTTTTTAAGGAATAGATATGACATGCAATTTAAAATATAGTATTGCTGATTCCCATTCAAATTTTACCCTCAGGTTCTAACTACTAATTATGACAACCAACTCATTTATTCTCCAACCTAATCCTATATTTAAACTTTTCTTTAAGATCATTTCTGATTTTAAAAATTTACATCTTTCCTATTTTTTATTTATTTTTTTTGTTTAGCTAAAGGTTTGTCAATTTTGTTTACATTTTCAAAGAACCAATTTTTGGCATCATCAATTCTTTGTTATTTTTCTATTCTTTATTTCATTTTTATCCACTGCAATTTTGCTCTTTTTCTAGTTTTTTAAGATATAAACTTAAACTATTGATTTGAGGTCCTCTCTAAAAGTATGTATATATTGATATACATTTCCCTCTGAGGACTGTTTTCACTGCATCTCGTAAGTTTTAATATTTTGTTTGGTTTTTATTCATCTGTATTTGTTTTGTTATTTTTTCACAGAAAGTTGATTTCTTGGGTTTAACAATTATTTTTTACATCATTCATTGATTCCTTTAAGAATTTTAGTAGACTTTTGTTTGTATGTGCACCATTTATCCCATTATATTTTCTGCTATTTACTATTTTTAAATTATATAGTTGAAATGTATTAATTTCAGATATATAACATATTGATTCAACAATTATATACATTATGAAATGCTCACAATAAATATATTACAGTATTATTGACTGTATTCCCTATGCTGTACTTTTCATCCCCATGACGGTTTTATAACTGGAAGTCTGTACCTCTTAGTCCCCTTCACCCATTTTACCCATGTAGGTATTATCTAATATCCCTTTTTTCTTCATCAACTCATTAAGGACATGTTGTTTAATTATCCCACATTTGTGAATTTTCCAATTTTTCTTTGGTTATTCATTTCTAGCTTCATGCCTTTTATTTGGAGAATGCACTTTATCTGATTTCAATCTTTATTTTTAAATGAATATTTGTTTTGTGACCTGAAATATGGTTTATCTTGAACAACATTGGTATGAACATAAGGAAGGACATGTATTCTACTGTTGTTAGCTTTAATGTTCTGTATGTCTATTAGGTCTAGTGTTATTCAAGTTCTCTTTCTTTAAAGCTCATTTTTTATTCTGAGAGAGAGACAGAGAGAGAGGAGGGAGGGCAGGCATGTGCCTGCACATGAGGAAAAAGCAGAGAGTTTCCCAAGCAGGCTTCATCCTGTTGGTGCAGAGCCTGACAAGGGGCTTGATCTCATGAACTGCAAGATCAAGACCTAAGCTGGGGAGCCTGGGTGGCTCAGTCAGTAAAGCATCCAACTTCAGCTCAGGTCATGATTTCATGGTTTGTGAGTTCAAGCCCCACGTTGGGCTCTATGCTGACAGCTACCTCAGAGCCTGGAGCCTGTTTCAGATTCTGTGTCTCCCTCTTTCTCTGATCCTCCCCTGCTCATGCTGTCTCTTTCTCTCAGAAATAAATAAAACATTAAAATAATTTTTAAAAAAAAGATCATGACCTAAGTCAATATCAAAGTTCTGATGCTTAACGAACTGAGCCACCCCAGCACCCCTCAAATTCTCTCTTCATTTTCTTTCTGTTTAGATATTCTATTCATCATGGAAAGTGGAGCATACAAGAATCATAATAGAACTATTTCTCCATTCAATGTTCCCTTCATATATTTTAGGACAGTGTTGTTTGGTGCCTATACCAAGACAACAGTTTTAATTTTATGTCTTCTTGATGAATTGACCTTCTTACCAAAAAATAATATTTTTTTGTCTCCTGTAATAGTTTTATTTATGGTGAAAGGTGTTGTATTATATTAGTAGAGCCACTCTATTTGGTTACTATTTGTATAAATTATTTTAGTTATTATTTGTACAAGTTACTTTTTCTATCCTTTTACTTCAACCTATTGGTGTGTTTGGATCTAAAGTGGATCTTTCATAGATAGCATATAGTCAGATAATTTTTGAAATCCATTACGCCAATATCTACCTTTTGATAAAGAACCTCTCTCTTGCCTCTTCCAAGATTCTTTTGTTTTGTTCTTCAGCTATATGATTATAATGTGTTTCAGCACAGTTTTCTTGTAGCGTGGATTTCATTGCCATTCTTACATGTATAGATTCATGTATTTTAAAAATTTGGAAAATTTTTGGCCTTTATGTCTTTAAACATTCTTTCTGTTTATCTCTTTTTCCTTCAGTGATTCTATGATACATATGCTGTTCTTCTTGATGGTGCCACACAGGTCCCAGAGGGTCTGTTCACTTTTTAGTTTTGTTTTTGTTTTTTGGGGGGGGGGGTTGTTTTGTCTTATTTTTTTGGTCTCTTCCTCAGAATAATTTCTATTGTCCTATCATAAAATTTGCTTTTTTTTATTCTGCCTAATAAAATCTGTAGTAGAATCTGTCTACTAAGTTTCACTTTTTGTACTTATCAGCTCCATAATTTGTATTTGCTTTCTTTTTATAACTTCTCTTCATTAATATTCTCATTCTGTTCCAACATCATTTTCCTGGTCTCTTTTAGCTCCTTGAGCAGATTTAAGATAACTGATTACATCTTTTTGTAGAGTGAGTCAATTTTCCGAGCTTCTATAGGGACAATTTCTGTCAACTAAATGAATCATACATTTCTGTTTCTATGTATGCCCTCCAATTTTCTGTTAAAAACTGGAAGTTTGATATTGTAATGCAGTAATTCTGGAAATCAGAGTCTCCTCTGTCACCAGGGTTTACTCTTTTAGATTGTGGATGACTGCTGTCATCCTTTTTCCAGTGACTTTTCTAAGCCTTTTTCTAAAGGGTGTATTCTTTATCGTATGTGGTCACAGAAAGCTCTGTTCCTTTTTAGCTAGCATTTTGGCAGAGATTTCCTTGACTGTTAGGAACACACTACAGTTGTTGTTATATTTTATTATTTTTTACTTATAAATTTATTACTATATTAACATTTTTGGATAATACAAAAATTATATATAATTTATATCAAATTTAGATTTATAATTGTATTTCAATCATATAAACCCCTGGGAAGTTATCTGTATGATTTCAAATTCCTCTCCTATTATTACTTAAATTCACTTCAAATAAGCATCCCCTTAGCTACTCCATTGAAAGTGCTATTACCAAGTTTGTCAATCATCTCCACTCCCATTAAAACAATTGCCAAATCTCATCAGGTTACAATCTCGCAGTCTGTGCGTTCAAGCTCTGTGTCAGGCTATATACTGACAGCTTGGAGCCTAGAGCCTGCTTTATTTTCTATGTCTCCATATCTCTCTGTCCTCCCCCACCTCCATTCATGCTTCATGCTCTCTCTCTCTCTCAAAAATAAAACATTAAAAATTTTGTTTAAAAAAATTGCCAAATCTCAGTCATTGTTCTTGGTTGACTGTTATTATCATTTAACACTGTAGATAGTTCTTCTTCTTAAAATATCCTTTAAATTTCAGAATACTATACTATTAGCTTTTCTTTTTTTCTATCTCACTGAAACTCATCTTTCTGTGCTGGTTCCTCCTAATTCCCTTTCTAAACTCTGGGGTACTCCAAGACTTGTTCTTTGGGTCACATCTATCTTCTAGCTATACTCATTCATTTGCTATTCTCATCTGTTACACTCACTTGTTGATATGATCATTCTCAGAGGATGCCCAAATTTATACCTCTTCCCAGGGCCTCTCCTCTTAATTACAGATGCAGATATTTAATCTCATACTCAACATCTCTATTTGAATATCCTATAGGCATTTAGAAATTAAAATATATAAATATGCATTTTACTATTTGGAATATTACAGGCAGGTACATGCAGTTATGTATATCTCTAATTTGTATACAACACATTTCAAATTATAAAATAGAATTTCAAAAACATTCAAGGTAATCTGGTAACAAAAGGAAAATATGTGTATTTTTTTTATACATTAAAAAGCTGAATAGTCCAAGCAGATGTGATTATCTCAAATACATAGATCATACTAACAAATCTTGGGAAAAGTTAAAGTGCAAACATAGGAAATATTTGTTTTTCTGTTAGAGTTTACCTTAAAAGGAAGTACATGGATTATATCATGCTAAGCACAGTACTACTGGCATTCCTAATGGAAACTCTGAAATAATTTTTTTGTATAGTGAAGTTTGTATGTGTTTTCTCTGCATAATGATTAATGTTACTATATGACCATGAAAAAGACATGTATTTGTGGATCATGTGTTCCTTTTGGTTATAAAGTTTATTTTATGGAAAATTCTATTTGGATAAGTTCAATTAGTTGGGTACTATTCTTGCTTAACTAAAGTATGTGTCTTATAAAAACATTCAGAAACTACTAGCTTAAATCAATAGGGAAAAAAAGAGAACCTAATTATCAACCTCATGTGAACTTTAACAATAGTTGAGCAATGCAAGCTTGTACACAACCTACAATATATGAACAAAAGACCATTAAACCTACAGAAGGTAGATTACATTACACAGAGGCCAATATATACCTTGGTGCATCACTGAACATTTGCAATACGGGGTCCACTCCACTGTCAATAAGAGAATATTATGTGATACACAAGGACAACTTTATGTCAGTGGAAATTAGCCAAGTGCAACAGGAGGAAAACATATGCACGTATGTTCTTCTTATTCCGACTCAAGCAAAAATGTATGCTTTGTCCAGTCAGCAATTTCCAGTGGAGAACTGAAGAGACCTTATAGAAGCCTGGTTTTTAATTAAAAATAGTTTTAATATGTGCTGATTGATGACAAGTTATTTATTGCTTCACTGAGCCTGTAATGAAGGATGTCTGGAAAATAAGCACTTATATATTTTCAGACCTATCTGAATGGAAGACCAATTGTTGAAATCACACATTAGATTAAGAAAAAAAGATCTTATGCTAAATAGAAAGGATGATAACATCAGTAAAGGTAACTACTTGGAGTAATGAGCCACAAAAATCCTTAAGAAAATTGGTCGTTGTATATAAGATTGTATTATCATTAGTGACATTGGTAAGCGTTTGCTTATAATTAAGAAAACTGAAACAAACCTAATGGTGGCTTAAAAAATAAAGGATATTTTGTTGCTTGATTTTTCTCTGACAGCTTACATACAGTAATTTTAAGCTGAAGAAATTCTTGAGTGTGTCAATTACCCTCTATAACATAATTCATATTGTGCTAACAACAGTGATTAAGTATACAGACAGTGATGCCAGAGACCCAGTTTTAAAACATGGATGTGGACCACTTTCTCACACCATACACAAAAATAAATTCAAAATAGATGAAAGACCTAAATGTGAGATAGGAAACCATTAAAATCCTAAAGAGACTGCCACCTCTTTTACATTGGCTGTAGCAACTTCTTACTAGATACGTCTCTTGAGACAAGGGAAACAAAAGCAAAAACGAACTACTGGGACTTCATCAAGATAAAAGCCTTCTGCATAGTGAAGAAAACAATCAACAAAACTAAAAGGCACCCTTTAAAATAAGAGAAGATATCTGAAAATGACATCTGATAAAGAGATAGTATGCAAAATACAGAAAAAAGTTATCAAACTCAACACCCAAAAAACCAAACAATCCAGTTTAAAAATGGGCAGAAGAGAAGGAGATGGGAACCCCAGATGTGCGCATCGACACCAGGCTCAACAAAGCTGTCTGGGCCAAAGGAATAAGGAATGTTCCATACCGTATCTGTGTGTGGTTGTCCAGAAAATGTAACGAGGATGAAGATTCGCCAAACAAGCTCTATACGTTGGTTACCTATGTACCTGTCACCACTTTTAAAAATCTACAGACCGTTAATGTGGATGAGAATTGCTGATTGTCAAATAAAGGTATTTCTGCCTTTAAAAAAATTAAAAAATAAAAAAAATGGGCAGAAGAAATGAAAAGACATTTTTCCAAATGGCTAACACACATGAAAAAATAACCAATATCACTCATCATGAGGGAAATCCAAGTCAAAACTGCAATAAGATATCACCTCACACCTGTCAGATTAACAACACAGGAAACAACAGATGTTGGCAAGGATACCGAAATAGGGATCTTACACCATTGATGGAAATGCAAACTGGTGCAGCCACTCTGGAAAATAGTATGGAGGTTTCTCAAAGAATTAAAACTAGAACTACCTTATGACCCAGCATTATACTACTAGGTATTTACCCAAAGGATATAAAAATGCTGATTAGAAGGAGTACATACACCTTGATGTTTATAGTAGCATTATCAACAATAACGAAATTATGGAAAGACCCCAAAATTCTATCAACTAATAGATAAAAAAGAGGTGTTATATATGTATATATGTATATATATGTATGTATATAAAATATATATATAACAGAATATTAACCATAAAAAAGAATAAAATATTGCCATTTTCAATGACATGGATGGAGCTACAGTGTATTATATTAGGGGAAATAAGTCAGTCAGTGGAAGACAAATACCATATGGTTTCGCTCACAAGTGGAATTTAAGAAATGAACACAGAAGGAAGAAAAAGAGAAACCATAAAACAGACTCTTAGGTATAGAAAACAAACTGAGGGTTGCTGGAGGGGAGGTGGAGGGGATGGGTTAAATGGGTGATGTGGATTAAGGAGGGGTTTACTGCGATGAGCACTGGGTGTTGTATGTTAAGTGAGGAATAACTAAACTCTACATCTGAAACTAATATTACACTATATGTTAACTGGACTTTAAATAAAAACTTGAATGTACCAAAAAAACAACAAACCAAACTAAAAACAAAAAAAAAACAAATAAAAAACCCAAAAAAACAAAAACAACCAAACTGGATCTGCCACTTTCTTGAAATACTATTTGGATGTTTACAAAGTGCCTCATTTCTGTCTCATGTAAATAGGCAAGCATAATACTTCTTCCCAAGGTTAGTATAAACATTAAATGAGTTAATACAAATAAAGAAGTTTGATGAGTGGTTAGCACATACCAAGTGCTTAATACCTTGGCTGTTGGATCATTCACACTCACAAAAGTGACCAAAGTAAGCAGTAGAAAGATGTGCAAAGGAGGATATATAGTAATGTATAGAGTTTAGGAAAATACATCTGTAAGACAAAGAGAAGTCCATTTAGTATATAGGACAAAGATGACAAGGAGAAAACATGTAGCATTAAAAAAATTAGTTCATCTTTTGGGGCATTTGGGGTGCTCAGCTGGTTAAGCACCCAACCAATTAACATCTGGTCATGATCTCATGGTTTGTGAGTTTGAGCCCTGCATCAGGCTGTCTGCTGTCAGTGTAGAGCCTACTTCAGATCCTCTGTCCACCCCCCATCTCTGCCCCTCTCCTGCTTGCACTCTCTCAAAAGTAAACAAACATTAAAAAAATCGGTTCATTTTTTTGTCAACTTGTCATAATAACCATCATTATCAATAGGTATCCTGAGCAAGGACTTCTTTCCAGTGTACATCTGTAAAACTTTACATATATTTGTATTATTCCTTATGTTTTGTCTTAATTTCCAAACTGCACTAATAAATTGAATTCTTTACATACAAACCTAAGTATAAAATGAATGTATAGCTGAGTATGGCAAACCATTGCCTGTGAACCACAGTCTGTGTCCCATAAACTAAGAATGTTTTTTACATATTCAAATGGTTGTAGAAGAAATTACTGGTATAAGAAGAATAATGAAAGAGATCACAAAACCTGTAACACTTACTATCTCTGCTTTATAATGAATGTTTGCTGACTCCTAATATATAGTTAAGAATTGGCAAAAATGACAGTTAATACAAAAATATGGGAAATGAGAGGGGGAAAAAAGAAACAATAAAGAAAAACACTTTTTTAGAGAAATGGGGGATCATTTTTCAAATGCCATTTGCTATAGGATCTCAAAGTAATGCAAACAAATGCTAGCGTAGTGTACAAAATGAATGGAATATACAGGTACACTATTAACACAAACAATGCCAGATGAATAGGAAGGACAAAACTCGGAGAAGATATTCGTCATTTGAATCACCAAACCAACATTCATTATGTTTCTCCACTGAATTAACATCTGGTCTTCAAAGACATTTAGACAACAGAGATCAAGGATATTAAGTCAGAAACTGCCATCTTTTGTTTAAACAACAGTAACAAAACTAATAAAAATATACTAGGCATAAGAAACCGACTATATAGTAGATATGAAATCCGGAGATAAATTATGTCTACGTGAAAGGTATGCAGCATTTGGGTGCCTGGGTGGCTCAGTGTGTTGAGCGTCCACCTTCAGCTAAGGTCATGATCTTGTGGTTTGTAGGTTTTAGCCCCACATCGGGCTCTGTGCTAACAGCTCAGAGCCTGGAACCTGCTTCAGATTCTGTGTCTCCCTTTCTCTCTGCCCTTCCCCAACTTGTGCTCTGTCTCTCTCAAAACAAATATTAATTTTTTTAAAGTTACACAGAATTTATGATCATACCTCTTATAAGAAGTATTTTTGTACTTATTATTTTAAAACTATGATCATCGGTCATTATTCATTTTTACCTTTGGAAGTCTTTATGGAGAATTAATTGTTGAGAATTCTCTATAGTTTGATGGTATACCTCATTGTTTTACAAAGATTGCATTTGAGGGGCACCTGGGTGGCTCAGTCAGTTAAGCGTCCTACTTCAGCTCAGGTCATGATCTCATGGTTTGTGAGTTTGAGCCCCTTTTCAGACTTCGTGCTGACAGCTCAGAGCCTGAGGCCTGCTTTGGATTCTGTGTCTACCTCTCTCTCTGCTCTTCCCCTGTTCGCGCTCTGTCTCTCTCTCCCTCTCAAAAATAAACATTAAAAAATTTTTTTAAAAAAGATATCACATTTGAATCTTTAAGATAAAAAGTCATATAAAGTTTTAACCACCCTCCTGAGTTCATACTGATGAGGAATTGGTTGTGCTGGAGATGCTGTGGATGAGTGACCAACAGTTGCTTAAGTCTGAGTAACAGGGTGTCAATGTAAATGACAGAAGTAGGTGACCCTGTTTTGGTTATACTCTGGCTTATTGCTTTACTCAAGGAATATTCTTTGTTATTTTTTCTATCTACGTTGTGTCAAGAAATCAAAATCTTTATTGGCATTGATGCACATCATCTAAATAACTCTTTCCAAATTCTTCAAAACAATGATGTTCATTAGTGATTTGGCTGGAAGCGACAAAAAGTAAACTGAATTTCAAGTTACTATTTTATAAAATTAAAAATAAAAATGTTGACATTAATATATAATTTTAAAGCTATAGTTGTTATACCTAACAATGATAATAAATCATTGTTATAAACTTTCTAACATCCTTTGGAAATTGAAAAATGACTGTTTTTTGTTAACAAGAGAGCAATACAGAAGAACAATACATTTCAGAATTGAACTAGTGTTACTCCATTCTCTGTCACCAAGAGGACTTATACAAAGTGCCAGCCACAACTGCAAATTGCCAGTAGACTGATCTCTCTAGAAAGTTTAGTGCTGCAATCAGTAACATGAAGAATGGTTGAGTTCCTTTTTCCAGTACCAGGCCCACAGAGATGGTCAAAAAGCTAGAGGCAGAGTGCTATTGAGAATTCCACATGGATTCTAACATCCTCCTCCACGGACAAAAAAGAAAAAAATGGTACAAACTGTAGGAACAAGTGTAATAAAACATCCTCTGCAAGGCACTGGGACCTCTGCCAAGAATTCAGATACTAGGACCACAATATTTTAGTTATTTCAGCAAAGAGATTTACTAACGATAAAAGTATGATAGTTTATGTAAGGATATATACGTACTTAATTCCAAACTCCCCAAGAACAAAATTAATTATCAACAGTAAGGGCAAATGGAGAATAAATTCATTAAAATCACCAAGAATGAAAGGAGACACCACCAGTTTTTGGGTAGTATTACACATTAATGAATAATTTTCTCCATTTTTTTTCTCCCTTCATATCCTCTTTCAAATATTTATTTTGTTTCAGTTCCTCAGGAGAAACATGAAGCAGGACATAGAGCACAATCTAAATGACCTCTTTGGTTTAGACAAGGTTCAGGCTTCTGTTGGAAAGTGGGTATTCTCAATGGTTTAATGAGTCTGGACCTCAGTGGTTGTCTTACTCCATGAGCCTTTGAGGGCATTTCATTAAAGCAGTACACATATAACAGGATGCATACATATTTAAGAATGTTATGGAAAATACTCTGACCACCTTTAGTACAGATCTGTAGGCTTTGGGGGAAGTGAAGATTTTTCTTTTCTTTTTTTTGAAATAGTAGTAATACTAATAAAAATAAATAACAATATTTATCAAGCTACTATTAACAAACAGTATACCTAGTAGACTAATGTTTGACCTTCAAACCAAGGCTGCTGTGTTCAGATTCCAGGTCTTTCTCCTACTGCTGTGTAATCTTAGGAAAGTTGCATAATGCTCTGTGCTTTCGGTGTCTCATTTTTAAAATGTGGAGAAGAATATCATCTTACAGGAGTTTATGAGAATTTTATACTATATTCCATACTAAGTTAGAATTATGCCTGTCCTGTAGTAAATGTGGCATGACTCTGGTTTGTCTATCACCTTAGAATGTCATAACAAATATTTCTAAGGAAAAAGAGACATTCTCAATCTGGAATTTTTTTGCTCAGAAAGACTTGACCATTGAAAAAAAAAATTCTATAATTCAATGGCAGTATGCCTCTGAAGTCTACACATTAAACCCATCAATGATACTAAGATATTAAAAACTTTTCAGTGTGATTTCTAAAAAACAAATACATTTTAAGAAAGGTGTAGAAATTGAAAATCGCCTATGTATGGTGTCACATTTCACGAAAGAGCCTAGAATGGGGGATTCACTTTGTGATTCTATGATAATGCATTTGACTGTTCAAGTCAGGTGTATGGAGTAGGAGAAGACAAAGGACAGGGATTTTTGGATTTCCAACATTAAAAAAAAAAATAGAAACAAGACAGGGATTTTTGGAATTCTAACATTAAAAAAACAAAAACCAAAAAAACGTGTATGAAGAAAGGGAGGAATGGGAGGAAAAGAGAGAAAGAGATGAGAATGCCTTTTTCAGTTTACATACTCTCAGACCCTTCTTGGAATTCAAGGATTGAATTACGTTTATAATTTTCTTAATTTATGTAAGTTCCCAAAAGTTTCTAGAATATGAGCCATTCCAGTCATCTAATATTCCTTCTTCTCAAGTCCCAGCAAGGCTGTAAATAAATAAGCATCTACATTACCACTCAGAAATTCTACCACTATTCATCCTCTCTTACAGAAATGTACAAGAAAGTGAATGATATTTGGGCCAGAAATCACAGTCTTTTATATATGGCAGCTAGACCCATGGGCTGAATTCACACACACTAAAATTCCAGGATTTCAAGGAGAATGGCTAGTCCCTAATAGTTTTATCTCTCTATCCATTCTTCTAGAATTCTGTAAAGGAAATATAACATCTTCGGTTTAAAAACAAAACAAAATGCTAGTAGCAATTATTTTGTTGCATAATACTTTAGGGAAATAATTTATCTGCATAGTCCTGCTCAGAATCTTCATTATTTGGGAAAATACATATCCATGTAACAATAAGTGAAATCATAAATTCAGATACTATAAACTATTGTATAGTCATGGGACCAGTTCTAAATATATTACAATGATTTCAATAAATTGTGGCATTGCTTAATGTACGCTCCCAGAGTGGCACAGCATGGTATTATAAAACTGACTAGACTCTCTCAACAGTTTTCCATATTCAGATTTCTATTAGATTTTACAACTCCCACTTGGATCCCATCTGAAAACTGTGCCCCAATTATTGCCTGAATCACCCTTGGGAAACTTTCTATTAAGGTTTGTTAATAACACTAGTTCACATAAATATTTTAGCTGCAGAGTTATTTTCCTAAATATGTATGAGTTATGTTAATGTTTAAATTACTATTATTATTTATTTTCTGAGACCATAGTAAATCAAAACCTCTTTTAGAAGCTAAAAAGCAACACTGCATTAAATTTATATTACAGTTAATCTACAATTTGGTTAATATCCTTGAGGTAATAGTACTGATTTGTACTTTTATTCTTAACACTGATTGTGTAATAGCTTCTTATAATAGTTTATGTAAAACCACTTCCTAAATTTGGATATTTAAATGGTCTTAAGACATGTTAATAATCTATGTCTACTAGAAATTTAAAGCACATCAAAGTTTCATTTTCAAAGAAGCTTTAAATACATTTTAGTTCTTTATACCGATTGAAAATAATTTGTGGAATAAACCTACTTTATCATTTCAGGGAACCATCTCTGAAGACAGGACTCTACAGGTTAACTACGAAACGGTATCAACTCTGTTCTCTCAATGAAGCATAAAAATGTAGTAACACATTTTAGTTAAAGCTAAATATATTTTGTTGAAAACTCTTTAGCAAACAGTGTTGGGAGTATTGTAACAAGAGTGCCTAAATTTTAAACCCAGAGTGAAACCAAATATCAGTGTAAATTTAAAATCAAGCTTAGGTTTAAATTTAAGTTAAGCTTGAGTAAATGTGACCTGAATCAAACATAAATTTTCCCTTTTCTTTATATTTTGGGAAATATACAGTAATAGTCTTAAAAGTATTAATGTAGTATTAATTTCTGCCTCATAAATCCACACAATTTTTACCTTCATGAAAACCCCCAATAAATTGTGTATAATCAGATGAGTAATTCCATAAAACAGTAGCATAAATCACAATAATTAAGGCAATTTCTTAAACTAAGGTCACTATTTATGAACAAATAAATCATAGCAATTAAACTGGTGGGTTTTTATCATGCTGTGATTCTTAACAATAAATACAGAAATTCATGCCATGGACACTTAGGCAATCCAGGCATTATTAGTTATCTGCATAAATTGTGCAACAGCGTCACTCTTACTGTCACTTCATTTTAAGTACCAACCATTAAGACCAGAAAGCCAGGAACAAATAGAGAGACAAAAGGAGATGATCCTTGATGGCACGTTTGAGCAGCTAACCACCTCCATCAACCAACTTCTGGATTTGTTCATGTATGAGAAAGATAATCCCTTTTTGATTTAGGCTAGCATTGGCCATGCATGTATTACTTGAAGCCAAGAGCATTCATAATTGATGTATCTTTATATTAATAAAATAACTTATGACTGTTTTCCAAGTCTAGCTTAGTTATTATCATCATGAATAATATGAATGGGAAATTTCTAAAATGAAGAAAAAGCATATCATTTTTCCCTTTTTCTAAAATATATTTACTTTTAGATCTAAAAAGCTATTTTTAGAAAGCCTTTTTTTCTCTCAGAAGTAATTTGATGTGTTACAATTTCAACTACTGAGGATATGACATACAGTAACTCATAAATGGCAATTTTTAATTGAAAGTTTGTCAGTAATTACCTTCAACAAGTGACTCATTTCAGTTTTTACTACTACTGCAGTGAAACTTTCATGTAGTTTTGTGCTTTATGTAAAAATCTATATATAGGATTCACAAACCCCTGTCCCCCATACTTCTCATATGAAAAAAATCAAAAATATATAACTAATCACTTAATTTCCTCTCTACTTCTCCTATACCAAGGAGAACAATTTTTGAATTGGAACAACAGATAGTGATGGCAGGGCTCTAAAGCCCTATGTGGGGAAAACAATTATAAAAGCATCCTAACTCATTTAAAACTGTTAACTTTTTTCATTCCTGAATGATAATATAAAAGACATGTAAAAGAAATCACAGAGAAGGTGTTGTTAAAACATGTTTTGTTTAAATTGGAGAGTGGGGAATGTTCTGATCTTTAAAAATAGTGAGGTTAAAAAGAATGAGGGGTACCTGGGTGGCTCAGCTGCTTAAGCATCTGACTCTTGATTTCAGCTCAGATCATAATCTCATGGTTCCTGAGATTGGGCCTGCTTGAGATGCTCTCCCCCTTTCTCTCTGCCCCTTCCCTCTTGCGTACATGTGCGCTCGCTCTCTCTCGCTCCTGCTCTCTCTCTAATAAACTTGAAGAAAAAAAAAAAGGAACATATATATTTGGCTCTACTCCTAGGCAAAAATGTAAATAAGCTGATGGGTAATGGACACCTAGGAAAGAAAACATATGGAAATAAGCTTTTGTTTACTAAGAACACAAACAAGCCTGGATAACCAAAAAAGGAAACTCAAGATATAGAGTAATAAGAAAACAACTAGATAAATTAACCATGAATAGGAAATTACATAGAAGTATGATGACATTTTATTTTGTTTCATGAGACACATTTTAGTCAGAAATTTCTCACCATCAAAAAGTAGAGATATAACTACCATTTATCACCCCTGTCTTTGTTGTTGTTCCATCACATAGATTACATTATATATGAATATTAACATATATATATTATAGCCAATTCAGCTCTCCTAACCATAAAATAATGCTGGCCCTTTGTTCCAGGCATAACTGGAACAGCTCCTCTACTATATTAGGAATGCAGCATTACTGTGGTCAACACTCTAAATAATTGTTTGCATGGGACAGTTCCTACATGTGGGACATTGGAGAATAATGATGGGCAGCTACTAACTTTTAATGAGTGTGGTCAGATATATCAGGCATCCTACAATGCTTAGATTCTGATCATTAGTGAAGAATTTTTTTTCATATTCCACACTATTTCCAAATATCTCACCATATATTAGTGGATATGACAAACTGACTTATAGTCATCTGAGCATAGGACCCAATATTATTTAACACAAAAATAATTTTTTCAGTTTTAAATACTCCATATTTCCTAAAAATGTAATTACCATCTACGCCAAATGAAGAATGTATTTTTTTCAAAAATTTATTTTAATTCCAGTATAGTTAACACAGTGTCAGATTGCCTTCATGGGTACAATATAGTAATTCAACAATTCTATATATTACTCATTGCTCACCATGATAAGTGTACTCTTAATCTTCATCACCCATTTCACCCATTCCCCCACCAATCTCTCCTCTGATAACTGTTTGTTCTTTATATTTGCTAGTCTTTTTTTGGTTTTGTCTTTTTTATTCTGTTCATTCGTTTCTTAAATTCCACATATGAGTAAAATCACATGGTATTTGTTTTTCTGATTCACTTATTTCACTTAGTATTTTACTCTCTAGATCCATCCAGATTGTTGCAAATGGCAAGATTTCATTCTCTTTTTTGTATGAGTACTATTCCATTGTGTATACAAACCACTTCTTATTTACTCATTCATTTAGCAGTGGACATTTAGGCTCCTTCTATAATTCGGCTATTTTCCAAACACTGTTCAATATTTTGAAAATTACTTGATCAAATACCAATGTTATTTTTTATTCCAACACAATATGTAGTCTGCATTTGTAGCTATTACATCTATGCAGAGGCTTAAGTATATGACTAATGATACAAATCTTCTTACAAGGTTAGATTTGACCATTTATGCATTATTTTACATATCAGTTATAATCACTTTATGTATCATTTTATTGAAATAATATAAGTAGAATTAGGTTTTTAATTATTTTCTTTATGATAACTGATATATTGGTGTTTTTAAGTTAGTGTGTACATAAGCTGTATACTCCCTTAAAAAAATTAATGCTTATTTTTGAGAGAGAGACAGAGCATGAGCAGGGGAGGGGCAGAAAGAGAGGGAGACACAGAATCAAAAGCAGGCTCCAGGCTCTGAGCCATCAGCACAGAGCCTGATGTGGGGCTCAAACCCACGAAGCTCTGCTATCTTTGAAACTCATTTCACAATAGTAAAGATGGAATTATACAATTGTTAAGGGACACCTTGGTGGCTCAGTTAAGCAACCAACTCTTGGTTTTGGCTCAGTCATGATCTCAAGATTCTTGAGTTCGAGCCCTTCATGGGCTCTGTGCTGACAGCACGGAGCTTGCTTGGGATTTCTCTCTCTCCCTCTCTCTGTGCCTTCCTAGCTTATTCTCTCTCTGGCTCTCTCAAAAAATAAACATAATAAAAGTTAAATCCATATCCTAAGTACTGAAATCAAATTTGTCCTACTATTGTGTGCATTTGTGTGTGTGTACAGTTATACAAACAACCCTACTTAAGTTGTTGTGCACTGTCTTCATGAAACTATGAGGATAGATGGAAACACAATGCTCACACAAATCAAGTGTTTTAGGTCTCTGCCTGCACACACGACAGTAACAGACAGACTTATTAGCTTATAAGAAAGTAATGTCAAATTCAAGATGCTAACATTGAAAAAAAGTACAAATTTGTAAACATTAAAGAAACCTATTAGAGACTAAATTTGTCCTTTTATTCTGTGCATTTGTGTGTACAGTTAGAAGAATTATGATCTTTCGAAGGAAAATTATGTACAGCCAATTAATTTTGGAAAACTTCATACAGTAATAGACCCTAAAAAACGGCTGGAACTTAATAGGGATGTGTTAAGTGTTCAGATCCACAAAAAGTCTAAAGATTCTTCCCACCTTTTCCAGTTCCTTCTTACTTTTCTCAGAGGCAATCCTCCCATTGAATCTCATATGTCTAATCTCATCTGAGTCTCTGCTCTTAGGAATACTGAAGTAATGGAGAAAGAATTATGTTCAAGGAAAACAGAGTAGTTGTGTATTACTGTAATAGATTTCTTCTGTGTGTCTGCAGTAAAGGCTGGAAACCGATTGGATGATATTAGGTAATATTTGAAATCCCAGGATAATGGATGCACAAGTAATATAGTATTGAATTTGGATTTTAGTTTAGTTTAACAGCACTGTACAGGAGGACAAAACTACAAGGAGGAAAACTACTAAACACCTTCATAATATTAATTAAGGTAGAAGTGATTGAGAACTTGATCCAGGGTGATGGTTGTTGGGAAAGGCAATCTGGCATAGGTGCTGCACATTCCATTAAGCTCTTAGAAGCAAGACCAGATAAATAACTTATAGGACTGAATGCAAAATCAAAAACAAATACGAGGCACTTCACAGCACAGGGCTCTATGTGACCATATAGGTTGCACGCCAATGAAGTCCGCTCTATTTGCTGAGTATGCCAACAATTATAAGCCCCAAACACACTCTACCTGGGCCATTTCTCAGGGTTGTTTCCAGTGGCAGACCTTGAACACTGAGACAATGTTTCTGTTATGGACTGTCCAATATTCATATTTCAAAATCCTAACCCCCAACATGATGGTATTGGGATATGGGGCCTTTGGAAGGTCACTTGGTCATGAGGTTGGGACCGCCATGAAGGTATGTGTCCCTTATAAGAAGAGAAAAAGGGCATCTCTATTTCCACCATGTGAGAATACAAATAAATTGGCAGTTAGCAGCCTGGAAGCAGGCTTTCACCAGAATCAGACCTTGTGACGCTCTGATCTCAGACTTGCAGTCTTAGAGCTGTAAGAAATAAATTCCAGCTGTTATAAGTTACTCAGTCTGCGGTACTTTATTATAGCAGCCCCAGCGGACTAAGGCAGTCGCCATTAGGGACAAAGAGTAAACTTGCTAAACTGCTTCCTATTAATACAGTCACTCTGCAAGCTCGGGATTCCTCAGCTATGACCCAGAACCACTGCATACAGAGCTTCCCCTTGAATTGCTCCGCACCGTTCTCATGAAACTATGCAAATAGATGTAAACACAATACTCACAAACTTATTAGCTTATAAGAAAGTAATATCAAATTCAAGAAACTAAGATTGAAAAAAAGTGTAAATTTGCCAACATTAAAGAAACATATTAAAGACTGTATCAACTAGTAACAGATTGCATGAAGTTTGGGTGAATAGGAAGGAAAGAACAGAAGGCAGAAATGTGTTTACTGCAAAACAGCATAATCCAGGTAACTGATAAAAATAAGAGTGACAGGAGAAGGGGCTGCTGGAGAAAAAATATGAAGAGAAGCCATTTAGATACTTTGAACACTTCCTCCCAAAGGTCTCTTGAAACTGATTGATCAGTTTTCCTTGCCACTGCTTTTCTCCTAGTGGCACATATACCACACCCATTTCTCTTCATTATACATCACTGTGCAAAATGAGGCTTAAATAATTCCTAACAAACAAACAAGAAAAAATGAAGAGAAAGGAAAGGGAATATAAAAAGTTAAGAGAGCTCAAGAGGTGCTGCATGGCAAGAGAGCTAGGATTTGTACCCAGATCTGACTCAAAGCATAATTTCTTTCTTAACATTGCAAACACTGGAATCTGATGGCAAGATACCACGTGAAGAGCAGTCTTTTGTAATTTCTTTAAATATATTCAATTTCTATTGCAATGCTCTACATAAATATAGTCTAGCTATGTAGGACCAAAAAAAAAAAAAGCTATTAAATGATCATATAATATAGCACCTTGGCCTCATTTAAGAAAAAATAATCTGAACCTAAAAGGAATGCTGACTTCCCTTAAAATATTTTAAAAATTTTTAATGTTTATTTATTTATTGAGACAGAGACAGAGAGAGAAAGGAGGAGTCAGGGAGGAGCAGAGAGTGAGGGAGACACAGAATGCAAAGCAGGCTACAGGCTCTGAGCTATCAGCACAGGGCCCAACACAGGGCTCAAATCCACGAACTATGAGATCAGGACCTGAGCCAAAGTCAGAAGCTTAAACAACTGAGCCACGCAGGTGCCCCTAACATATTTTGGAAGTAGGAAAGTACAACTTATACAAGCAATACAGCATCATGTTTTCCTCTCCAGATATATTTCTAGATTCAAAGTCATTCATCCATGCAACTTTTTTTGTATATTAGTACCCAGAGCATAGTAAAACAGAAATTGTGATTTTCAGCATGCACATTTCATACTTACCTTCTTGTATTAATGGAATTGCTTTCAACAGAAAAATTTAGAGTAGTTGTTCCTGTATATCAGGATCTCCAAAGGTAGATCTCAATTTTTTAAATAAGTGCATTTGCAATAAACCATTTAATATTTCAGGACTGTCTTATAGTGTGGAATTTCAAAAAAAGCAGAGTTTATTTGGCTGTTATTTGCATTTCACTATCTTCTATATTCTAGCACAGCTTCAGCTTGACTGCATTTTTTTCACCATGATGGTCATTTTATGAAAACTTAAAATGGATTTTGAGGATAAGACAATATATACCAAACTATTTTATTATCTCTTTGTGGGCATTTTGTCTTATGATTCGTTTGACTTCAAACAGCTGATATTTGGTGGTCTGAAGAAGAAAAAATTTAAATTTAACTTGATGTCTACTGGCATTTAGGAAAAAAAATCCCTTCAGCCTCTGCATTTAATTCCATCCCTTTCACAGGAAAGTACCTATATGTGTGCTTTATATTTTCCCTGCAACAATCTGAGCCTGAGAGTTTTCCTGTGAATTGGCTCTGCTTCAGGTCTACACAACAAAGTGAACTAAATGATATCAGCATTTATAGATATCAAATATGACAACTTTAGAAATATTGCTCATTTGCAAAGCCCAGCAACTTTACTTTCTCCCCATCAGCTGGCTTGTCTAGGTGCCACTTGCAATGTGTCATAAGCATTAAGCATATGACCCATTCTCACTCCCCTTCCTCCTTCAGCACACTAGGCAGATATGATCCATTCTGCCATAATATCCAATGAATTTTGCATGAGATTCTTAAGAGCAAAAGCTATTAAGTACAGCAGTGGGTAAGAAGTCAGTCTTACTAATAGAAGGGTTTTTTTTTTAGTGCTTCTGGAAAAAGCCAATGTTCTTTCTAAAGTTCTGGGTCACTTAAGTTGGTTTCAGCAACTAAAGCTTAGTATACCTGACTTCCTTTCATTGGTAGAGAGTTTATTTATTTTTTTTTTTTAGAAATAGCTAAAAATAATTCATAAAAGGCTTTGAGGAAAATAGTTCAGACTTTTAGAGTTATAAAATGAAGCCTACAGAAGTCTTCTACAAAGTTGCATGATCAATAGATGTTACCTGACATATAATTTAACTGATTGATTAACCCCGAAAATAGATGCCAGTTAACATGGCAGCTCTGCTACATTTCCATGGTCAGCTACACTAGGATGTCTCAAATGTGTAGATATAATTACAGTTATAGCTCCCCTGTTAAATAATTTTCCTTTGGAGAAATCTCTCATTTGCTAACTAGTTTAGTATTCCATTAGTCGCTTCGAGTATTAAAAGAGAATTTTGTTCAAATAACACAGACCGAATCAAATATTATCTAAGGGCAAACAAGGAGGAAGTAAGAGTTGCATTAATGTTTTACTGTAGGGTATGATTTATCTTGCTGAAGTAGTCATTTATAATAGAGTCTAATAATACATACTATTCTAAACACTTGGTAAGTAGTTACTTCAGTACTTTGAGATTTTAATCCATGAAGGAGAGCTGCAGTGGGAAAAAACCTTATAATTTTTTGTCTTAAACACTAAGATTATATTTCTTCCAAGTTTTTATTTAAATTCCAGCTAATTAACATTGAGTGTAGTATTAGTTTCAGGTGTAGAATTTAGGGAGTCATCACTTACAACACTCTGTGCTCATCACAAGTGCCCTCCTAATTTCCATAACCAATTTAACCCACCTCCCCTCCAGGAGCCATCAAGTTGTTCTTTATAGTTAAAAGTCTATTTCTCGGTTTGACGGTCTTTCTGCCTTATGTTCACTCATCTTGTTTCTTAAATTCCACATGGGTGAAATCATATGGTATCTTTCTCTGACTTGTTTGCTTAGCTTTATACTCCCTAGTCCACCCATGTCATTACAAATGGCAAGATTCCATTTTTTATGGCTGAGAAGTATTTCATTGTGTATACACACCACATCTTCTTTATCCATTCAACAGTCAGTGGGCATTTGGGCTCTTTCCATAATTTGGCTATTGATGGAAATGATGATAAAAATATAAAATACTAGATATTTATAAACAGGCTCCATGCCCAATGCGGGGCTTGGACTCATGACCCTGAGACAAGAGTCAGATGCTCTACCAGCTGAGGCAGCCAGGTGCCCCCATTTTGAAGAAAAGTAAAATAATTGTAGAGAAATGCTGTAAAACTTCAGGATAAAATTTGGTCAAGGGACTAAAGATTTCAGATGACTTTAAATAATAGTACTTAGGAAGCAATACCAGCAAGATGTCAGAATAGGAAGCCCTAGACCCGCGTAACCCCTATAACCCAAGAATTCAACAAAAGTTAGACAAATTCCATTTGTAAGAAATCCAGAAACTAACCAAGAGGCTCCTGCAGCCTACTCAAGCATAAAACAGCTACATCAAGGCCAGCAGGGAAATTTGAGCAGTCTTCTTGCCGTAACCCTTATCGATGGCACAGCACCATTTAATGGGGAGGAAACCCCTACCTCTCAACTTTTTCCTGGGGAAGGAAAGACTTGGACAATGCATCAAAAGTTCCAGCTCTTCTGCCTTCTGCCTTGTCTGCCTCAGAATACTGACAGAACCAGGCACACTCTCACCACCTGGGGCAGAGTGGATGAAGATGGCAGATTGGATACAACTGTCACAGCCCCTCCTACAGGCCCAGTAAAGGATACTGAGGAAATACTCCAACTTCTAACTTTTCCCTAGAGAGGGTAAATGGTAAGACATTCATCCAATGCCCCAACTTCTATGGAGGCTGTCCAGAGGACTGCCCTAGCCTATCTCAGAGTGCTAATGGGACCTAGCAAACTCTACCTTCCTGGGAGCCAGTGGAGGGGGGGCAAAGGGAGAGGGGAACAACAGTCATTTTGAACTAGCCAGTCACCACAGCCTTCTCCATGGCTCAGCACAGCACAGTTCAAAGAGATGAAAATCCTCACTTCAAACTTCCCCATGGGAGAAAAAGAGGTAGACCAGGTGCCCAATACCCCAACTTTTCAGGGAGCTGCTCAAAGTAGAATCTTCTGTCTCTCTTACCTCAGAGTGCTTATAGGACTCAGCTAACTCTGGACACCAATGAGACAAAGACTGGGGTTTGATTTAACATTAACAACCATGGGAAAAATCCCAAATCCTAGATTCTTCCTGAGGGAAAATTTTTGATATAATGTCTAACAATTCCACACTTCTGGAGCTGCCCACGCTAGAAAAACTCCTCTTTAGAAGTGTCTGTGTTGACTTCCATAGCTGTGAAAGATGATTTTGTTTTCAAGTTTCCTCACTGTCTAGCATACAAGTTTCCTCTTTCTGACATTGGTATCTTCTTCTATTGTATATGTGTTTTATTACAAGCTCCCATAAACTCTGTGTATATTTAGTATGTGGTAGTTTAATAATCTAGATCTAACAGAGATGCTTTCCAAATGGTCACAAATTACACACATTAATTTTTTAATAAAAATTAAAGGCCAGGTAAGATGTTCCATGTATAATCTATTTTTTGAAATAAATTATGTAAATTGATAAAGCATTCTATTATGTAACTCCACTAAAATGTACTGCTTTTAGATACAATGGTATTATACAATGGCTCATTCTCTCTGTTCAATGAGTGGGTATAATAATAAAATAAAAAGATAGGAGAACTACAGATTTTCTAGGTTACTGTATACAGTCCATATTTTTGACATTTCTTAAACTTCTGGATTCTATGTCACCTGTAGCAGATGCTGTTCATGCTCGATTATTATCCCTTTGGTCTTTAATATTTCAAATGTTTGATCATATTCCAAATGTCAGCATACACTTACTCTGGTTGATAGAGCCTAGTCAGTCTTCACGCAGGGTGGGCCAGAAGCACCACAGAATTAAGAACTCCTGGAAGTCACTTCTAACCAATGATGGTGGGAGCGGTTACACACCTTAGCTCCTTAATCCTTCAGAAAACAAAACTCTGAGGTCAGATTCTAAAACTTCTTCGAGCATCTTCCAACAGGATAAAGTTGCAGTTGCTCACAGAGATAAGTTGCTTGAAAACATATCTTTTATTTTATCCCTTTCATTTTTTTCTCTCTACCGCTCTGCTGATATTTCCTGGGAAAACCTCTAAAATAAATATTTGCATTCAAATTTTTCTCTTAAAATCTGCTCCCACAAGAATTCAAACTAAGATAATCACATTAGTTAGATCTTTAATTTGCCTTTTTAATTTGAACACTGATGATATTTATCAGTTCCATTTCACGTAAAATGTCATTTCTTTTGTTCTTGCCAATTTTGTTAGTCTTCAATACTCCTTCCTCACACACAAATTTGCCTTTCCTTTATTCTACTACAGAGGTTACAATTTACATGAATTTATTTATATAATTTTTATCGTGCCAAGTATTTAACTATCTGTTTAGTCCCATATTCTAGCCTAATAAGAACATAGCATTTTAATTATAGATAAATTATAGTGAGTAGTGTTAAACACTTTCACTTCAGTGTCGGGCAAGCAAGGTTCAATCCTCAATTTTACATTATGTTTTTAAGACTCTGAGGGAATCAACTATACTGCAAACAGTTTCCTTATCTGTAAAATATAAAAATGATACTTAGAGGAGTTGTGCAAGAACTGGATTACTTAATAAGTGCAAATTTCTTAGCATGGTATGTGGCATGTTTTCAGCTATCCAATGATTAACAGTTGCTACCACGTCAGAAACTCTAGGGGCACCTGGGTAGCTTAGTCAGTTAAGCATCTGACTTAGGCACAGGTCATGTTCTCATGGTCCATGGGTTCAAGCCCCGCTTTGGGCTCTGTGCTGACAGTTTAGAGCCTGCAACCCGTTTTGGATTCTGTGTCTTCCCCTCTCTCTGCCCCTCTCCTGTTCACACTCTTTCTCTCTCTCAAAAATAAATATTAAAAAGAAAAACGAAATTCTCCAAAGTCCCTTTCTTTATGTTCTATTCTAAAAAATACTTTTCACATTTCATTTTATTTTAGTCTTAATAGGCTACACATCCTCTCATATGCATAATTTACTGCCTTTCAATCATTATTTTTGTTTTGTTCCTCTTATCTTCTTCTCCCCTTCTTCAATGTTCCACACATCATTAGAAGCACCTAAGTGCTTGATATGCATTGCGTTTGTCCTTACTTTTCAAATCAGCATGATTTTAAACTTTCCTGAGTATTTCACAACTCAAAAAAGGATGCTTTGTTTCCTTATTAACTACTAAATCAATGGACTCTCTTGCTTTACATAGGTATTACTTATGTGTCCAACCACTCTTCAGTATAATAGTCATGTATTTGGGGAAGAAATCTGCTATTAAAACTTGCAAGTTCCTTTCCATCATCACCTAGAATGACATTCCCTTTTACTTAAGCCATTCACTGACATGACCACTATTTAGATTTTCTGTTGATCCAGAAAGCACATCTGATGTTTCAAGTTTAAACTCCTTAGTCTCTGACTACTGTTTCCTACCATTACAGATGTCACAATCATTGGCAATTGTTTGAGACAATTGAGAGCCATAGTTTATATAACTGCATTTATTTTCAATCTATAAAGAATTTACTAATCACGAAAATGGCAATATTGTACCAATTTTAATGATACAATGTTCTGTTCTTTGATTTCATAGAGCTTAATATTTAAAAAAAAACAATTCAAAAAGCAAGATCATTCTATGACTTAATTGTTGTAAGAGAGATAAAATAGGAAACAATTCTATTTCAGTATTATTTCTTTGTTCCCAATTGTCCCAATGTCTTGTAGTAAAGTTTCACTGATGTTTACCCTATCAGCAATTTCAAGGGATCCATATTGCTTCAAACTCTTCACTTGACAATCCACCCCTCTTTGCAGGTGATATTTTTCTAGTTCATTGAGAAAATACAATTAAATTCTATCCCTTCTTACATGTAAGCATATACATTCTGATGCTTCCATTAATATTTTCTCTTTTACTTCAATCATATTGAAATTTTTTCAGCATGCTATAATATGCATTGAAATTATTATTACTCCTTCTGTATAAATTCACCTTCTTGCACTTTCAATACCATTTGCTTTCATTCTACCCAAGACTTATTTCCATGGACTAAATCTTCTGATCCTCTCATCTGATAATGTCAACTCAGTATTCCAATATTCTTCTCGATTCTATCCATTTGAAAAAACATCAACCACAAAAAAACAAAATATTCCCTGGAAATTCAATATTCCCCCTGCACCTACCATTTATCTTATAATATTTTACTGCAAAAGTTTTAGGAAAAGTAGGTTACCTTCACTACTACTATGCCCTAACTATACTGACTCATCCGCTGACTGAATCTCACTTCTTACCCTTTTATCTAACTGCTATCTGTCCCCCACCCACAACTTTCCAGTGAGCCACATTTCACAAGTATCATAAATAACTCACAAAGAATATCAATCACATCTGACATTGTTTACAGTCCTCATTCATGGTATTTTTGTTTTCTTGGTTTCCCTAAGACTAAACTTGGCTAGATTTTATTTACATAACTGGCCACACTTTACCAAAATCATCTTTATTTACATACTCCTTCCCAAAAGATACTCCTAGGATCTCCACAGAGTTCTACTTTAGATCTCTTTACCATTTCCAGATATTCTTCCTACATTAAAATACACAGTTTTGTCCATCTGCTTAATTTTTTTTCTTTTTTCTTTCACATAGAAAACCAAGTCTATCCTAGAGTTATTCTATTTCACAAGTCAATTAAGGTACATAATTTATCAGAAATTGGAATTTATGCATCAGCATACTACTTAGTTTGCTGGTTTTGAGGTTAAAAGTGATTTCCTAGGATTTCTTATAATTATTACTATTAATCTGGTATTATTTCTAATTTGATTAAATCAATTAAATATTTTTATAAATATTTAATTATATAATATATATGCATATAGTACATAATTNATATGTGTGTTCTATTCTTTCTCAACATTTAGTGAAGCATGGAATTTATTTGGAAATGGCCAGGAATTCGATGACAAAATATAGGACAATTGCTTCTGTTATGTTTTGTAGTAGTCAAATAAATTATTCAG
>NW_027528807.1:115214-129379 GCF_008692635.1 Crocuta crocuta
TGAATTTCTGAATTTTCCTATTACTATTCAATATATCCAGCATAGAATGTTTGTTATATAATGAAGGAAAATTTTCTCAAAAGTAATAGACAAAAAGGAGACAGCTCAGTTCCATTGAAATATTTGGATTTTAACATTTTGTACTACTAGTGTATTTTTGCTCTCAAGTTATGCTCGGTGTGTGTGTTTCCCACATGCACATTTTTTCTTAGTTTATTGTCAAGTTGGTTTCCATATAACATTCAGGGTTCATCCCAACAAGTGCCCTCCCCCATGCCCATCACCCCCCTTCCCCTCTCCCCCACCTCCATTATCCCTCAGTTTGTTCTCAGCATTCAAGAGTTACTCATGGTTTGTCTCCCTCTCTTTCCCCAACTATTTTTCCCCATTCTTCTCCCCCATGGTCCTCTGTTAAGTTCCTCTAATCCACCTATATGTGAAAACCCTGTTGCTACATCCATGTTGCTACAAATGGCCAGATTTCATTCTTTCTCATTGCCATGTAGTATTCCCTTGTATAGATAAACCACATCTTCTTGATCCATTCGTCAGTTGATGGACATTTAGGCTCCTTCCATGACTCAGTTATTGTTGAGAGTGCTGTTATGAACACTGGGGTACATGTGCTCCTATGCATCAGCACTCCTGGATCCCTTGGGTAAATTCCTAGCAGTGCTACTTGCTCGGTCATAGGGGAGCTCTATTGTTAATTTTTTGAGGAACCTCCACACTGTTTTCCAGAGGGGCTGCACCAGTTTACATTCCCACCAATAGTGTAGGAGTGTGCCCATTTCTCCCATCATTGCCAGCATCTATAGTCTCCTGATTTGTTCGTTTTAGCCATACTGACCAGCGTGAGGTGGTATCTCAGTGTGGTTTGGATTTGTATTTCCCTGATGAGGAGGGATGCTGAGCATCGTTTCATGTGTCTGTTGGCCGTCTGGATGTCCTCTTTGGAGAAGTGTCTGTTCATATCTTCTGCCCATTTCTTCACTGGATTATTTGTTTTTCAGGTGCAGAGTTTGGTGAGTTCCTTACAGGTTTTGGATACTAGCCCTTTATCTGATTTGTCATTTGCAATTATCTTTTCCCATTCCATAGGTTGCCTATTAGTTTTATGGATTGTTTCCTTTCCCGTGCAGAAGCTTTTTATCTTGATGAGGTCCCAATAGTTCATTTTTGCTCTTGATTCCCTTGCCTTTGGGGATGTGTCAGGTAAGAATTTGCTGCGGTTGAGGTCAAGGAAGTTGTTTCCTGCTTTCTTCTCTAGGGTTATGATGATTTCCTGTCTCACGTTAAGGTCCTTTATCCATTTGGAGTTTATTTTTGTGTATGGTGTGAGAAGATGATCTGGTTTCATTCTTTTGCATGTTGCTGTCCAGTTCTCCCAGCACCATCTGTTAAAGAACCTGTCTTTTTTCCATTGGATACTCTTTCCTGCTTTGTCAAAGATTAGTTGGCCATATATTTGTGCATCCAATTCTGAGTTCTCTATTCTATTCCATTGGTCTACGTGTGTTTTTGTGGCAATACCATACTGTCTTGATGATGACAGCTTTGTAGTAGAAGCTAACGTCTGAGATGGTGATGCCTCCTATTTTGGTTTTGTCAATATTATTTTGGCTATCAGAGGTCTTTTGTGGTTCCATACAAATTTTAGGATAGTTTGTTCTAGTTTTGAGAAGAATGCTGGTGCAATTTTGATTGGGATTGCACTGAATGTGTAGATTGCTTTGGATAGTAATGACATTTTAACAATATTTATTCTTTCGACCCAAGAGCATGGAATGTTCTTCCATTTCTTTGGGTCCTCCTTCACTTTCCTTCATAAGTTTTCTATAGTTTTCATCATACTGATCTCATATCTTTGTTAGGTTTATTCCTAGGTATTTTATGGTTTTTTTGGATGCACAAACTTGAATTTAGAATATTCACATTTATTTTCAACAAGAGACACTTACTGTGGTATCTGTATATTCTGTTTGTTGTTGAGTTCCTTAAATGTTTTACTTCCATCTTGATATCAGGTTAACGTCTCTATGAAATTACCTAGTGAATATTATGCTGATGTACTTTACTCTTTTCTGGCAACATTAAATGTCCATTATTACAAATCAACCAACTTGTTTCAGTTAAACCCCTTACTAGATCATTTTTCCCATAGTGTATATTGTTATTCAAATATAGCAAATTTTATAATTATTTCACTAGGCTAAATAATTTCTGTAAAATAGGAAATAAGTGACTCTTAATAAGATCAAGATTTAGTCATTAAAACAAGAAGATATAAAAATAAAATATCAGATTTTAAGAAAATCATAAAGAAAAGATTCAAGTGATAAACATAACTGTATTTTAAAAAATATTTTTAGTTCATATGGTTTAACTACAAGTTTGAAAAATATCAGCAAAATAATAAATCCTTCTCTTCCCCAGAATAGGTGTTCTGATATTACATTGCTACAGATTCAAATTGTTGTATGCTTTAAAGCTGCAAGTAACCCTTGCAACAAAGATCTTAAAAATCATCATTCTATAATTTTTTAATGCACATTTCATCCAAGTTTCTGAGGAAGTGCTTAGATTTATGGGCTCCACAAACTCTCTTATAAACAATTTCAATCAGACAGTAAGTTTCTTTTAATTTCTGATCATAGTTTTATGACAGTGTATTGTAGAAGTTTCAATCATTTTCAGACTAATTTTACTTAAGCAATTTTTGCCATTTTTCAAGTATTTTGGTTATTCAAAGTCTATACTAACATATTTACAAGATGCACAGCAAAGAATGGCAAATCTATACATGTATGTGACTATATCAGTCAAAAATACTGAATTCGTTCCACTTAGTTAGCAACCTAGATATATTTTGAATTATTTACCAGATATTTAATGAAATCTATTAAATTCTACTTTTTGTTGGACATAGGTCTAGTGCATATTGGAGATTACAAGAAAAAAAAATGTTGAAATGTTAACTAATTCCATTATGTAGAACAGATTTTGCTGGGCTACCTATAAAATTTTTCTATATCTGTTTTATATTAAAGACATCAAATGTAGGCTTGTCAGATGATAGGAATAAGGAGTACAAATTGGGGTTAAGAGCTTGTTATCCAACTGTGACATAAATTTTTAAATTGCAAAAATAATGTTATTTTCTCAGCAAATCACTACACATTAATAGCCAATAATTTTCTCTCCAAATTTATGTTTTAATTTGTAAATTAATCTCTGGACCAGAATGCATACAATCCTGAGGAAAAAAGTCATTCAATCTAGAGTTTAGGCATCATTAATCATCCTGTCAATTGACTCAAATAATTTCCTCATGCTACCTTGGAGGTAAAGAGGTGTAAAGTAGA
The DNA here is from genome assembly GCF_008692635.1 of Crocuta crocuta. Lineage (NCBI taxonomy): Eukaryota > Metazoa > Chordata > Mammalia > Carnivora > Hyaenidae > Crocuta > Crocuta crocuta. The sequence goes on from NW_027528807.1 coordinate 118,580, forward strand.
ATAGTAGTGATGATAGAATGTTCATGTTTCCATTTCAGTATTATGGAAACTTATATAAAAGGTCTGAAGAGTGTTACCCTAAAGGAATCCAGAGAGTTAAATTAGTGAATTCTTTGAGAAATAACTTGTTTGATGCAGTTTCACATATATGTGTTTCCTACATTTTGTTTTGTTTTTGTTTTTTTACTAACTCTGGAGAACAGGATGTATCCACTTAACGAAGGTTGGTGTTTTACATATTAGTGTCCACTTTAATAGAAGATTACACCCAGCATTATCTGTCTTCACATTTCCAAGTCCTGATCCACAGGATCCCTAGAGTCTCATTTCTAATAGACCATGATATGGAAATAAAGTTCTATTCTTCAAGTGAAAGTTGCATTTGAGTCTAGTTACAAAGAAAAAAGAAACCTTAGGAACCTTCATTTCAAATGACAGATAGTATTACATTGGCAAGTGTTGATCAGTTATGATTGAGAGCTCTGGAGGGGCATGTGTGACAGTATGAACTGATGAATAAATAAATATGTGGGTGTCTTTACTGCCAGGTTATTTCCTGTGTATGTCCCTGAAATGAACAAACGTTAAATAAATTGTTACATAAGTTAAATTAATAAAGTTCTTGAATAGCCTAACTCTAATGAGGGAATAGCTGTATAGGTTTCCACTTTGGTTTTAATTGCTGTTGTTTCATATTAAATATTAAAATTATTAAATAGAATAACAGAAAATGACAATATCCCTGTCAATACTTTGGAGATGACAAAAATTGATAAATTTTAAGCACCAGCATTCTAAAAATGAGAGGTAGTGCAGCTCTTTTTTAGCAAACATTGTGTTTGGACTGTCAAGACTAAGAGGCAGTGCTACAAATAGTGACAGGCCCTGCAGGCTGGGGATAGAGTTATTACTCAAAGGACAAACCATGCCTGTAATTAGTTCACCTTCCTTCCATCCCATCATACTCCTATTCATGGAAAACAGTGCTATGAAGAGCATTCCAATCCTATATGACAGACAAGAACAGAACAGTTGAGTGAATGTATACACAAGCAGGGGTAGGCTAGAAACATATCCTGTTCTATTAACGTTTAATCTTCCATGGTTTTACCTACATGTTTCATAATATATTATTCAACTGGCCATTTAATTATCGCAGAAAGGGATCTCAATGATCTCTACATTATCAATTTTTATGAAAGTTCTCTTGTAGTCTGGGCAAAAGAATTTCTCTCGGACTAGTTCTCATTATGTGAAATATACTTAAGCAGTTCGCAACTTTCCATTCATCTCTTCAAACTGTACATCAAATAACTTTATTAGATGATTTTTAAGAAGGAAAAAAAGTTATTCAAAAGTAAACTAGAGAAATGAGCTTTGGTGATGGATTTATTATTTCCATAGAAATTAAGTTTATTTATGAAAACTTAAGTTTATTTATGAAAACTTTATGAAGATATAAAAATAAATTTGATTTAATGAATAAAATTCACTATTATGTGAAAAAAATACTTGGGGGAATGTTTTGTGTTCTTTCCTAATATGCCACATTTTGTTCTTCAGTTATATAATAGAATAACTAGTACGCTAGTCTCTGGTTTAGTGTAAATCAATACAACCGAGAGAGTCATGTTTTGTTGGGAAGCTCTTATATGGTCTAAGAAATGCCCTTGCTGGTTTTTGGATAATCTCACTCAGCCTTATAAAATATAAACCAATGGAGAAACACAGCATTATTTCCCTAGTACAAACAAAGCTGGAGTGTTGACATAATTATTCAAACCAATGAGTGTGTGGCAGGATACTTAGACAATTATTCACATCTTGCAATGTAGATGTTGTAGATAAAGAATTTAAAATGCATTTATTCAAAGATTAGAATCAAATGCAAAGATAGGCACCCTCAAACACTGCCTATGGGATTTGTAAATGCATGTAACTTTTCTAAAGGGAACTCTGAGACTATGTGAATCAAATGCAAGAAGCTATGCATAAACTCAGCCTCAGAAACGCATCTAGAATTTTTTCTGAGGAAATGAAGATATGCATAAATATTTAGTTAAAATAAGGGTAAGCATATATACCCTTATAATATATTAATATTTTTATATTATTTATAATATAAAAATATTTACAAAACATGCTGATGCATAGGAGCACATGTACCCCAATGTTCATAGCAGCACTCTCAACAATAGCTAAAACATGGAAAGAGCCTAAGTGTCCATCAATGGACGAATGGATCAAGAAGATGTGGTTTATCTATACCATGGAATACTACGTGGCAATGAGAAACAATGAAATCTGGCCATGTGTAGCAACATGGATGGACCTTGAGGGTGTTATGCTGAGCGAAATAAGTCAGGCAGAGAAGGACAAATATCATATGTTTGCACGTATAGGAGGATTAGGAGGAACTTAACTGAGGAACTAGGGGGAGACGAAGGGGAGAAGTAGTGGGGGAAAGGGAGAGAGGCAAACCATGAGAGGCTCTTGAATGCTGACAAAAACTGAGAACTGATGGATGTGGGGGATGGGCATGGAGGAGGACACTTGTGGGGATGAGCACTGGGTGTTATGTGGAAACTAATTTGACAATAACTATTTGTAAAAAAAAAAATTTACAAAACAATGGTCATAAATATGGTTTGGTAAATTCTAGGGAATCCAAATTATTGGCTCTCATACTAAATCTAAAATACATTATAAAGTTATATGCATTTACACAGTAAAATATAGGGTGGATATACCATCATTTAATTAAAACACTGTAAAAACAGTATATAGATCATGACTGTAGTTTTTAAATGAATACAATAAGGAAGCACTCAAACACAGACATGACAGTAGTATTAAAATTGAGAGATATTTTTTATGGGTAGTAAGATGTGGGTGATTTTTTGTTTTCAATTTGTTTCTATGTATATTTTTTTTCTAAAAGAGACAAATATTGTTTATACAATAAAAGAAATTAAAAGAGAAATCTTTTAAAACAAAAGAGGAGCTTCCCAATGGTTATGCTGAACCAACCAAGATATCCCAGCCAGAAATACCAATCTCACTTGAGCTGAGTCTTCTATCAAAAATCGATATATCTTAGTTGGTATCTAAGCTTCATCCTAAGTTATCTGGGTAAGAAGTAAACCTTAATTAAGATTCAGTTACATGTTAAGAGCCAAGTGGGAATGTGCCATGAAGTTGGCCTAGAAATGAATGAAAGACACATATACACACAGTGGGAAGGAGAAAGAGCACTAAAAAAATACTGGTGTACCTCTACTTTAAAAGTGCCTCTTGGTCACTCTGATGACCTTAAAGTTGTGGGGTCTGAAAATGCACCTATGCCAAGCAGCAGAGTAAGTTCACTGACCTCATGAAGTATCCAAGCTGCCCTATTCTGAATATAGTTAAATATCTGGATATATCAAAATGAAAGATAAAAGCCTGTATGTTTGGCATCGTAAGACCAGGGAAAACCTTAAAATTCTGATACAAAGTTTCCTAACAAAGTATCTGCACAGTTAATTCAAATCACAGGCACTGATTATTAAGTATCTTTCTATACCATAAGCAAATGGTTTCCTCCTTGTAAAGAAAATTTAAGGGGTTTCAAAGAATAGTAGTAATTGGCTATATAAGTCAGGATCTTTTCAGGAAACAGAGGACTCAAATTATACAATGGAGCAAAATTAATAACAAGATTTTCATGGAAGTATACAATATTGGGAAGCCGTAAGAGATAATGCAGTATCCCATAGTTACTACCTGTAGGGTACAGTCCCACTCTTACAATAAAGAAGTAGCAGGAACAGTTATTTGTAGTTAAAGTATACAAAAAGGTCAAAGATCATCTGACATGAGTTGTGCCAAATTAAATACTGGTCTAAGGAGGAGTACAATGCCACAATGGCTTCTCAGAAGGAGTATTCAGAATTATCAACTTTATTTTTACCTCTCTAATCTGTTGGGACTAACCACTGTCTAAACTCATCTGAAAATCAGGAGAGTCAGACAACCTATTTCTGAAAGACAGGGAAACCAAACCTGAGAACGGGGTACAGTGGGATAAAGTAGATGTCCAGAAAAGTAACAAAGTTTTCTGTGTTGAATTTATATCGCTCATTCTACTGAATGTTAAAGCCAAGGAAAATATAAAATACAAGTTCAAGCTCAATTGTTAAGAACATGCAGACGTCCCTGTACGCCCACATGATTTTTTTCAGCACAATGACAGACAAAATAACTTTACAGAATCTCTTATTAGAAATCAGAAATAAATTTTAAATGATTCTAGTTTCTCAAATTTTCCCATTCAACAATTCTCATTATATTTCAGCATGCAATCAACGCCATAGATCTATAAACTCAATGTTAATTTGTCTTTTCTACTCTAAAGCTTTAAGTTAGTGTGGGATAATTAAGAAGCGTCTTGCTTGTGACTTGCATGCTATCACTAACAGATGAGGAAGTCCACTCTGGTAGGATGTGATTGCTACACAGACCCAAAGAACCTGCATTAACTTTTACTAATAATTTCAAAAATTGATGCATGCTTAAATTTATAATTAAATCCCAATACTACCTTCACAAATATTTACTTTATTAAAAGGCATATTATTAGCAGGGGGATGGGTTAAATGGGAAATGGGTTAAGGAGGGCAATCACAAGTAATGACTACTGGGTATTGTACATATGTGATGAATCACTAAATTCTATACCCAAAATCAGCATTACACTGTATGTTAACCAACTGGAATTTAAGTAAAACCTTAAGAAAAAAAAAGGCACATTAACTATTGATTTGAAAATTAGATGTCAAAATTCCAGGAGATAAAATGCAAATAAATCATACGTTCAGTTTTTTTCCAAAACTAAAATAATGCTCATGTAGAGAAACAATTCTCAAAACAATATGGACATCTTCACTGAGTAATGACATGAAGACAGCTGCTTAGCGTAAGAAGAAGCTTCATACCAGCAAGAAGCTCCTTAATTTCCTTTCCAGCAATGTCAACACTTGCCCAGCTCTAAAATCTTCCCACTACAGACTTCCTAGATCCTTTTCTCTGACACCTCAGTGTAGGATCAGCTCCTTGCCTCAGTCTCAGAGACAACAGAAGTTTATCTCATCTCTAACAATTACTTCATGGGCACTGAAAGTTTTCATGAGTTTTCTTTGTCTTCTGGCTCCAAACAATACTGTAGAGGTTTATTTTTACACTGGTTTTAAAACAGGTACTTATTTAAGTCAGTATATCTGAAATTCTGAATACCATTTCCCTTCAAAAAAAAAAAAAAGAGATCTTAAAAATCAGTGCTGTCCTTTGTTAGCCAAAATTAAGAAAAATATGGTCCATATTTTTTCTAACTATACTATTTATATCTGAAAATGGCATTTCTTAACAGGTATTATAATGTGACAGATACACCCACAAATAACTGAAAAACCAGTAGTCATTGTCACACTTCCTTTCTACAGCGCTTTAAACAGGTGCCAACTCAAAGTCCTATAATATATGTCCTTGCCTTCTATTTGAATTAGATAATGCCTTTGTTTTTTCTTACCAGACCCAAAAAGAATAGCATCTCATGACAACTCAGGAAACATGATATAGATATCAAACAATGGATTCTTTTTTTAAAAATATATATATAATTCTAAATTCTGTAATCACACTTTGCCATATCACTACCTCTAAGAATCGTCTTCCAGGATATCTATTTTTAAATTTTTTTTTATACTGAAACATAACATATATAAATGTACACAATTCATTCTCTGTATTATTTGATTAACATTTAAGTTTCTAGTTTGGGACTACTAAAATTTTATAATCAATATTCTTACATAAGTTAAGCATATAGATTTCTGCTAAATATATATTAAGGAAATGAAATTGTTGTGTCATAGGGTAAACCTACAGTTAACCTGATAAATAAGACCAAATAGTTTTGCAAAGGGATTCCAACAATTCATATTCCTGCTGGTAGTGTATGAGAGCTATTACTCAAGATTCTTGTCAACACTTGGTATGGGCTGTCCTTTTAATTTAAGCTGTCCTAGTAAAAAGTTTGGTAATGATTTTCTTTGGCATTTTCTTGATAACTAAGGATAACATTTTCTGATCTCCTTTTAATGTGAGTAGATTTCTTTTTCCTTTGTGCTTTTTGGATATGGAAATGTAAAGAGGCTCTTGTGTCTTTTGGTTTTTTTAATGGATTGCCTTTTTGTTTTTGAATTGTAAGAACACTATAATTAAAAGTCCTATAAAGGGGCACCTGGGTGGCTCAGTTGGTTAAGCGTCCAACTTCGGCTCAGTTCATTATCTCTTGGTTTGTGGGTTCAAGCCCCATGTCGGGCTCTGTGCTGACAACTAGCTCAGAACCTGGAAACTGTTTTGGATTCTGTATCTCTCCCTCTCTCTGACCCTCCCCTGATCATGCTGTCTGTCTGTCTCTCTCTCTCTCAGAAATAAATAACATTAAAAAAAATTTTTAAGTCCTATAAAAAAATTAAGTTGCATTTTTTGTATTCTGTAGTTTATGTTTCCACTCTTTAATAAGCATGTTCTTAACTTAAATTCAATCTAATTTATTAATCTTTCTTTGCATTTAATTATTTCCACATCCTTAAGAAATATTTTTTCATAATCCATTGTGATTAATAGATTTCAATGTCATCCAGAAATTTTAATGCTTTATCATTCTAATTGGCTCTATAAGCTAAATAAAGCTTTAGAGTAGACTGTAGGAAAATAGGAGAACATTTAATTATCTACCAGATTATCAAACCTAGATGTTCCTTGAACTTACTCATTTACTGCTTTAACAAGACTTTAACAATTGCATTTATATAAGACTTTTTAATCCCATGCCTTTCATATAGTTTTTAAGGTTTTTCAACCAGATGCATTGCCAGAAATGCATCAGTCCAAATTCAGGATGGAAGACTGAAGTCTGCAGAATTGCAGGTCCTCCTGATTCTCACCTGGAGAGAGAACCACTTCCCCAGGAGGCACAGGACTACTTGGTGCATCCTTGTTTTGCACAAAGAACTGCTGTAGCCGAGACAAATTATTTCATCCCCAATGCTAGTAATGCCCCCTTTTGAGAATACTACGTCATTATCTGATGTTGATACTATTGGGCATTATTTGCAGAATATTATTTGAGTGAAAACTAGTAACAGTCAGCCTTTCCTGATCTTGGTTCTTGGCTTGGTTGACTTACACAGAATTCCCTGAATCGGTCGTTCCTTTTTCACTTTGGTAGAAAGAGATAAAGCAGAGATTTATAGACTTTCAAGGCACGCTTACATCAAATAAGTTATACATATATTAATATTCCTCATTATTTTAGAGTAAAACTATTTTTATATGACAATATTCTTTGTTTATATGTGTAGTTTTCCTTCTTAATAGTGTTCCAGTTAAATTATTATTCTATTCTCAAATCATCAATTGAATAAGTACAATTTCCTACAAGTTGGCTGCACCATCTTTTCAGGCCTAGTCCCGACATTTGGGATCACTACTGTTTTCTGACAGAAAGATTTTTGTGACTTTTATCTATTTTTTAATTAGCTCTGGCTTTAACTTAAAAAGTATATTAGAAAACATATGGGTGCTAGGAATCATGCTGGCACATATTGAGCAAATATGGGCCAGAGTAGCCAGATACTGAGACACTCTGAAGTGAGGGCTTTAAATTATAATTAAGGTCACAGGTCTGTATCAACTTTTCCAACTTCATTTAAACATTACTAAATCATTTTGGGGATATTTTGTTTAGATTCATATCTCCTAATGTATTTGCAAAACACTACATCTACTTTTTAAAAGTTTAAACCTTTCAGTCATAATTAAAGGGCAATTATTCCTTGTTATAATCACTTTGTCTTATTTTGTGGCCACTTTGTTAACGTTATAATATCAAATTATTTCCACATCAACTTGCATTTTCTTAAATATGGAGCTTTACTTATTGGGATTTATATACAGTACGTTTATGTATATGCAACTGATGTCAATTATCTTCTCCTCTGTATATGGTCTTAAACATGACAATGTGGGGAAACGCTATTGTATTTTTAGATTTTGTTATTTTTATTCAATAATATGAAAGGCTAATAACATGCTAGTTACTAAAGATAGAAAGCAAGACAGACATCCAGTTTTTCCAAATTGTGTAAAATGTAACTCTTAGGGAATATCTTGGAAATTGTGTTTATTGTAGAAATACCTATAGTAGGAAGGGACCTAAAAACTGGAGGTTTATATGCTGCCATCTATACAGGTAACTTTGGTTAAATTTTCACTGATGTTGATCTTTAGCCATATACATGTAAACATTCAGTAGATTCATTATTTTCTTGGAGCTTAAACTTTAAAAGGATTTTAAGACTGAGCAAAAATTTCTAGTATTCTCAAGAAATAAAGGTCTCAGAAATGCTAAGTTGAGCAAATACTCTGAAAGACTACAGTGATAGAGACTTCAAAATTCAATATTTAACCCCCAGGTTCTACTCCTTCCAAAGAACTATGAGAAGTTGTTGTTTTTTGTTTTTTTTCAAATGATGACTGCTTTTTACTCCCAACAAAACAAAAACTATATGAATTTCATATGTAAATACACACATTTATTTTGCTACAAGGGTGAATGATGCCAGTTAAGAACATGCCGTTAATTGTGGTGATAAATTAAGAATGAGACAAGTGAAACAGTATATTGCAGCATCTTTTTAAAAAGCTGAAAAAATAGTATCAAGTTCAGACCCCAGAACAATCCTCCATGCCTATATGTACAATGAAAATAAATTTATCAATGTAAGAAATAAAAATTTTCAATGTAGTTTCAGTAAGGTGTTACTCTATAGATACCTGCATTTTAACTTTTGCAGTTTTGGCAAATATAGAAAATACATACAATAAGAGAGCATGAGTAAACACCTCTCTGGCTCAGGGCAGAAAAGTTAAGCCAATACTATTACTTGCAATATAGGACTATAGAATAACCCAGACATCTTGGTGCAATGATTTTACAGCCATGTATGCCAGATGTCTTATTTGGTGTTATTTCAAGTTGGAAAATAAATGAATGAATTTATTTACTTCACAAAAAGCTCTTGGGGGTTAATTTCTCTTCATTTGCCTTGGAATCCTCTAACATGGATACTTTCCCTCCAGTGGCATTTCTCTGGTTATGTTCCTTAAAACCACAGGCCACAAACTACATTAGAATGAGGTATTTATATATTCATAGATCTGGTGTTCTACTACAAAAAATATAAAGTATGTTATAAATAGTTTTGGCAGCAAAGTTATAATTTCTGATGGTTTGGTTTAGTGACATTATTCCTTTTATTAAAAGCAAGGAAATAAATGACCTCATCTAGGCTCTTCAAGGTCTAAGATTCTATTATTAACTTAGTAAGATGCTCATTTTCAGTATATTCGCATTATCATTGCAGTACTTTAAGCCAAAAAAAAAAAAAAGATCTCCTAGTTTACTAATCTACAACTCTTGAATTATCTGAAGCTAAATTACAGTGGGACCTGGATGGTATATATATTAAATGTTGAAATCCTTTTCATTATATAAATCCAGAATTTATTGTTAAAGCCTGACAAAGATAACAAACACCCCTAATTACCAAGAAGCACTGTCTCCACAAGCTACTACTCTTTTCTTAAAGGCATTTATGTGCTTTTCCAGGCAGATAAATTTGCTCTGCCTCTTAGCCTGACATAAATTATTTTTATATCAATCTTTCAGAAAAGAGGTTGTCCTCTGAGTGATAGCTATGGGGAATATCGTACCTCTGGGAAAAGAAAATTAATTTGTCTCATTATTTTCTATATCTCACTATTCCCTAAGCTACAATACAGCTCAGAAACTTATAGTGGAAGTCTAAGCCCCAACAGTTAAGTTTCATGAACAGATATCATTAAAGAGCAAAACTCCTTAAAATAAGGTTCGCTGTTGGGAATTGAAAGCAAAGAAAAAGAATAAAGGAATCCAACTAGGGGAGATATTTAATCCAGCTTCATTATTTTTACTATGACACAATTATATCACCTTGTTATTTGGCTGGAAATTGCAAAATATAAGGCACCTCATTAGAGAAATGGGATGTTCTATCACCTTTTAGACAGGAGGGGGTATATTTTTTAACTGAATAAAAAAGAACACTACAAATCACATTAATATATAAACAAATTACTTAGTTTAAATTGGCTTGCATGCTATGCCTAACTCATATATGTATCTTTTATCAGATTAGATTTTGAATGGGATGGTTTAGCTCAACAGAAATTAATCTCTCAAAAAATGTAAGCTGAGTAAAAGTTAAAATAAATTGATAACTCAACTCTGGAAAATAATATTCTTGTTCTATCAACATTAATTAATAGCTTTGCTAATGTGGAGATTTAAATATTTACACAAGATAATTAAATATTAAATACTTAATTAAAATTATTATTTGACAGGAATTTAAATTAAGAATATATTTGAATTACCAAGATACCATATGTTGTACTAAGGTATAAAGATTAAAAAGAAGATTTAAAAGAAAATTACAGTAAGTTCTTCAAGAAGCTCATAACAAACAGTAGACAAATCGTCCTTTAATTCTTTAAAAGATGGAATTTCATTAACAGAGCCATATACAAAACTGAAAAACACAGGAAAATAACAGCCTTAAGACTGTCAAGATTATGAAGGGGAGCCTGGGTGGTTCAGTCGGTTCAGCGTCCGATTTCAGCTCAGGTCATGATCTCGCGGTTCGTGGGTTAGAA
>NW_027528807.1:129407-249951 GCF_008692635.1 Crocuta crocuta
TCGCGGTTCGTGGGTTCGAGCCACTGCTGACTGCCCCCCCAGAGCCTGGAGCCAATTTCACATTCTGTGTCTCCCTCTCTCTCTGCTCCTCCGTGCTTATGCTATCTTTCTCTCTCTCAAAAATAAACAAACATTTTAAGATTTTAAAGAATTCTAAGGGAAGAATCCATTGACTTCCTAGGCTATTCGGCTTCCAAAATGATTTTTTTATATCAGAATAAATGTGCTGGATTGTGGTTTAGAACCAACCCTTTTTTAAAAATATAATTTATTGTCAAGTTAACTAACATACAGTGTATACAGTGTGCTCTTGGCTTCGGGAGTGGATTCCCAGGATTCATCACTTACATACAACACCCAGTGCTCATTCCAACAAGTGCCCTCCTCAATGCCCATCACCCATTTCCCTACCTCCAGGCCCATCAATCCTCAGTTTGTTCTCTGTATTTAAGAGTCTATAATGGTTTGCCTCCCTATTTTTTTTTCCCCTTCCCCCATGGTCTTCTGATGTTTCTCAACTTCCATATATGAGTGAAAACACAGGACATCTGTCTTTCTTTGACAGACTTACACTAAGTGAAATAAGTCAGTAAAACACACGTTATCTAAGTATGCCTTTTTTTTTTTTTTTGCCTAACATTTCTCTCTGAGATCCTGTCATTTGTAAAATCAAAGACTGACTAATAAACACTGTTAGAAAGTACTTTGAACATTTAGTTCAATTTCTCGATCCCTTCCACAAAATCCCTAAAAACTGATCAAACAGCTCAGCTACTTTTTGAGGTGTTTTATCAGATTGACCAACAATAGATTGCTAAGAAACAAAAAGCAACAAGCTACTAACTCTTTGTATTTAGTAAAAATACACCTGATTACCTTTTCAGTCTTTGATCTAAAAATTTCAGAATGATACCTAATTTATATGGAATACTTAAGCATTATGCATTATTCTAAGTATACCATGGCAACTACCACACTTAAACTTTACAGTAATCTTATGACAGATACATTATCATTTCCTCTAAAAAACGTGAGTATTGAGACAGAGAGGTTGCATAATGGGACCAAGTTCTCCAACTGATCATTTGTAGAATGAGTATTTGAACATGTGGAAAGGTCTCCAGAGTTCAGGATTAATAATTATTCTAAGTGGTACACATGCAAATGATATCATCTGTGAAAATATTTCAAGAAAGTAAAACTCTTTGTGGCCTATAGTATTATAGTATGCTAAAAAGACTCAGTATGAAATTATGGAATACTCAACAAAGAACAGAGTTAAAAATGCCTCCCTTAGTCTTTTTTTTGGTTGGAACGGAGGTCTCTGCAACTAAATCATTCTCTAAATTTAGATAATTAAAGTTTTTCAGTGAACTTGTAAAATTGATGGGGATTTTCCTTATACAGCAACCCAGAATAAAGTTACCAGCTATCTCAATGTTTCTTACCACCACCCTTACTCAAATGTTTACCCCCCCCTCACAGTCTAACCACCTTCTCCCTGAAAGGGTCCTTCAAAGAGGCTCCACTTTCAATTCGCTAATGTAGGTGAATCCATAATCACTCTTTCACATGCTATCCTATTTTTGTACATCTGACATGTTTGTAGACTAAGCGCAATCTATTGGACTGTTTACAACTTATGAGAAAAGATCTTCTGTGTATCTTTAAATAAATTTTAGTAAAGACTGAATAGATCAAGGAATCCAAACAAGATAGGAAAGAAGATGAATTAAGTAAAGAAAATCAATGTGTAAAATGTTTTTACTCTATCAAGAGTCACCAGAGTAGGGATTGATCTAGAGCTTGAAGTAATTACGAGGTCATTACTTACCAATAGGAATGCAAGCTCAATACTGGATAGAATCCTAGAGGAGTCCTGTCCTTGAAGTTAGGAAATAATGACTACAACACAATAGGATTCAATTAGCAGCTTACTTCCTATAAATAACTTTTTCTCTTCCAACTGGGAATAGAATCTATAATCAATCTTCAGTATAGCTTCTTATCCTAGATCAGAGGTAAATTCATTCCTCTGAAATGACTAAAATTAGTAACATGTAAGAAATATTAATGAAGAAAAAATGAGAAACAGCATTAAAATGCTAGAAACACCACTATTACTTTTGGCTATTACTTCAGATTAAATTTTGAAATAGCTGAGAATGTAGATGATCTCAACTGAATTGAGATACTGTTAATGAAGGATTTTTTTTTCCCATTTTTTTTTTTCAGGGAAGAAAGTGAGTAATTTGGAAGATTATCTCATTTTCATCCCATGTTAAGTGCCACCATATAAATTTGTGTATAGTTTTAATCTGTGCATTCAATAAGTTTTCACTGTATTTATAAATTGACAAAGGCTGTTAACTCTTACCCACAAATACTGTTTTGCTCCTTTTTCCTTCTTCCAAGCAGGAAAATTATTAGGACAGTTGAGAATGGAAGAGTCACAGTTTGAAATTCACCAACGAGTTTGGATTTATGGGCTCACATACTAAACCAGAGTTGGACATAGTTATGACTTATACCCAAGAATATTACAGATGCTTCATGTACACTTAGCATGATTTTTCGGTTTTTCCAGTTCAACAGTGTGTTCTTACAGAACATCAGGAGATATCAGAAACAAAAGTTTATTTCCAGAAGTATTTCTAAAGGAAACCATTCACTGAGTTGGTATCAAGTATTTCATTTCCCAAGAGATTACCACATAATTGTATTTAGGAAAACACAATGCCTAACATTCATAGGACATCTTTCTTGGAGTTATAGCATAAGCAAGGAGGGAATCTGATAATTTCTTGAAGATAATCAATCAATGTGCTATCATTACCAAATAATGAGAAGGAAGGTTGGTAGAAAAAAAGAACAAAACCTCCCATAGTGTAACTGTTTTTACTGACCACAAAATACTGTGTATTATTATGATCACCCCACTTCAAAATATTCTGAGAGCAGACCATGTGATTTGAGGTGAAATGGACATATTTATAAGGGATGAAAGAACTATTAGAGGTTTCAAATAAGTAAAGCTAGCGGAAGATATTGTCAAAGTTTGAAAATGAATATATGCAAAAAGAACACTGAATTCTAAACCGTATTATAGAACACGAAGAGCACAATAATATACCTATTATGAGTAATGAAGACACATAAAATAGATATTTTATATAGTCAGTTTGGGCTGATGAGAGTACTCCACAACAGTGAAATATGAAGACACTGAAAGTGCTGGATTTAAAATAAATTAATGCTTAGCATTAATTCATTCATTGAACAGGTACATGATGAGCAACTACTATGTTAAAAGAAATAGTTTACTACTAATCTCAATAACATATAAAGAATGACTTGATAAAGGACATTTTAATAGGATTTAGCCTAGTTTCAGAAATCAAGGAAGACCTCCAAGTGATGTTTAATTGGACACCTACAGAATGAGCAGGAGTCAGTCAAAGGTGCTTTGAGGAAGGTGGTAAAGAGACTGCAAACAGAAGAGCAGAGACAGCAGATATACAATGGGCTATCTTGGGCATGAAGAATGGATTGAGGGACATCACTAACAATTTGATACTTATAGATGACAATCATGACTTAATTGCTAGAGTAGCTCTATCCAAGACAGAAAATTGGGTTTAATTGACCATAAGTCTGCTGCATTAAAGCCTTTATATTTTTAGATCTTTTGGTATAAAGTGGGAAATTTATACAGTTCTATTATTATACCATCCACATAATTTCTGAGTATCAAGGATACTGTAAAGTAGTTTTTCACTAAAAGTATTGGTTTCCTCTTAATTTTAGAGTTTATCTTTGAGGGTATAATAGAATCCAAGATATTTGTGAGCTGAAGCAAAAAACAAATTATGTTTTCTTATTTCTCCTGAAGGATCTGGCAGAGAAAAACAGGTTTGCAAATATTTTATATTAGATTTCTGCCTTTATAATAATGAATAAATAGCTCAACATTTCATTGAATAATTATACAAAAAAGTTTTTAAATGCTCAACTACCCTGCATAATATCCTTGTGGCAGAATATCTGCATTCCATTTAGATTCCTTTATTATATTCCATTCATTTTAGAAAAAAAAAATCTATTTTATGAATTTAAATTTAGACATTTCAAGTGGGCTTAATTATATTTTATGGGTTCATGGGTTAACAATATATTTTTTTGCCCTTCGAAAATATCTCTAGAATAATCACCACCATTTTATGGGAAAGCTTATGCAGGTATGTTGAAGCAAAATAAGAAAATAAGGTATGGTGATTTAAAATTAAAAGTTTCCTGGGGCACCTGGGTGGCTTAGTCGGTAAAGCTTCTGACTCTTGATTTTGGCTCAGGTCGTGATCTCACCAGTTCATGAGTTCAAGCCCCATGTCAGGCTCTGCATGGACAGCACAGAGCTTGCCTGATATTCTCTCTACACCTCTCTTTTTCTGCCCCTTCCCAGCTCACATTCTAAACATTTAAAAAATATGTAAAATAAATTGACAGTTTCCTAAGACGTGGTTCTTCATACTGTATTCAAGTACTCAAGAAATGTACAAAGCTTGGACCAAAAAGGAAGTACAGAATTTGAAGTGGGAGAAACAAAAAAAAACATTTCCCAAATAATAACTTGCATTTTAATCATTGTTAAATCTTTTATTTTGAGAGAGAAAGTGAGAAAATTGCAAGCAGGCTCTGTACTGTCAGGGAGTCCAGCTTACAAACTGAGATCCTGACCTGAACCAAAATCAGCAGTCGGAAGCTTAAGCAATTGAGCCATTCAGGCTCCTCATGATTATTGTTAAATCTTTTTTTTTTAACTTTTTAAAATATTTTACTTATTTCTGAGAGAGAGCGCGAGTGAGCAAGCGAGCAGGGGAGGGTCAGAGAGAGAGGGAGACACAGAATCTGAAACAGGCTCCAAGCTCTGAACTGTCAGCACAGAGCCTGACACAGGGCTCAAACCCACGAACCATGAGATCATGAGCTGAGCCAAAGTCGGATGGTTAACCGACTGAGCCTCCCAGGTGCACCTATTGTTAAATCTTAATGTTAAAAATTAAATGCCAGGAAGCAGTGAAGTATGCTGGGTAAGAGTGCAGAGTTGACAACCATTTTATAAGGCCTGAATTCTCTACTTGTTTCTCTACTTCCTAGTGATGTTATCTTGAGCAAGAGATACTTAATCTTTATATGTACTTTATATAATCTTTCATCTGTAAAATGGAGCTAACCATATTTACCTCACAAGGTTTTGAAATTTAATAAGCTAATACATGGAGAGTGCTTAAAATACTGTCTGACCTAGAGTATGTTCAATCAATGATTCTTAGTTTTATTATTAACATCTAGGAGAGGTGATGTATAAAATGATATATACATTTAGTATAATATTTTGTATTTAACAAAATTATATAAATTTTGTATTTTATATAATATAAATATATAACTTAATTATATTAATTTTGTACTTAACAAAATTATACAAGTTGAAAATTGAATTGTGATTTTACAACAAGAAGATGGAAGCACCAACACATGAAAATCTTCTGGGCAGAGTTATATTACGTAATGGTTTCCCAGGAGAAAAACAGGAAATCCATCAACTTAACTTAAAACTGCTAAAACAGCACTGTACAAATCACTGGAGGGTATATTTTAAGGAGCAACCCAATAACAGCAAGGTGGTGTCCAATGACCTATAACAGCATTTACATTTTGTTCTATTGTTCTTTGATAATTCAGGGGAAAATATTTTGCTACAGAATTTTTAATTTGTTATTAAAACCATTATAATGTAACATGTATGTTAAACTGCATTCAAAACTGCAACTTCAAAACAAAATCAAAGTAGTTAAAATACTGTTTTCTTTCTCAAACTGATACATTTAACTCACTCCAAAATAATTCCCCTCCCCTCGTTTTTTCCCCACACAACTTTTGGAATACTGATACCAGAGATTTCCTTGAAAATTATGATAGAGGAGCACTTGGGCACCTCAGTCAGCAATTAAGCATCCATATCTTGATTTCAGCTCTCATCACGATCTCAGTTTCAGGAGTTCAAACCCTGTGTCAGGCTCTGCACTGACAGTACAGTGCCTACTTGGAAATCTGTCTCCCTCTCTCTCTCTCTCTCTGCCCTTCCCTAGCTCATGCTCTCTCGTGCGCGTGCTCTTTTGCGCTCTCAAAATAAATAAACTTTAAAAATTTAAAAAAAGAAGAAAACAATTATGATAGAAAAAAATACAGATGAAAAAAAATCAGTTGTTGGTTGTTTTGTTTTTGTTCTTAAGGATAATTCTTTAAAGTTGTTTTCCCCGGCTTTCTTCAGCTGGTTCTTATACTTTATTATGTGATGACAATATTAAGACTTTCACCTTGAAATCTCAAATTATTTTCCAGTTTTGTGGCATATACTGATTAGTTCATGCTCTAAAAAAAATCCTAACATTTACACGGGTTAACAAAAATCACTGCTTTTAAACACAGTTTAGTAAAGACAATAAAATGTTTACTCATTTTTTTCTCCACGGCTTTTAAATGGCCTGTTGATGTTACCATCTCGAACCTAACTACAATATTTTTCTTTATACTATAAATTTGCTCAGTGGAATATATATATGCAAGACATATACAGAGGCTGAAAAATGTGTACTTATCAATACACATCAATTCATTTAATAACTGAAGATACACTGCTAGAGAATGTGAAGGATTGAAAAAATAACTCCTGCTCTCTATGAATTTACAGTATTTTGAAGAATAAAAATATGAACACAGCAGGAGAGAAAAACTATGACAATTAGTGTTAAGTATTTATAACATTCAAAAGATTAAAGATGAACTTCCAAGTGGAGATTTAAAGAGACTACAACTGCAGACGTGAACAGTGAAGGATAAATAATACTAAAAACAAAATTACAGAGGCAAGACCATTCCCAGTTGTGGTAATGGCTTAAGAGGAAAACAGACAGGAAAGGGCAGTGCTCGTGGGCAAAAAAAGGCACAAGTTAACTGGAGCATATGGGATGAAACTGGAAGAAATAATCAACAAAATTAGGATGGAATTTGATTTTGGACTCCCTGAATTACCAATGAAAGATTCCTGGAGTTGTTCAGAAAGAAGCATGAACTGGTAGTAAACAACATATACACCAACAGAGAGTGAAGTCATTCTGATAGTTAAGTCAAAATTAAGTAGTCAGAATTTTACAAGAAAAAAAGTAGAGTTATAGAATTTCTCTGGTAAAAATTAGTGTTAAGAATGGGGGGAAAGGGTAAACTTTACATCATGTACTACTGGAGAAAAAGTTTTCTTTTGGATATCAGTAGGATATTACTATATTACTAGGTAGAGAGCTCCTTACAGTGTTATTCAAAATATTATCCACTCTTTTCAAATCCTACCTAATGTGCTATGCTAACATGAAAATGGAAATCATGAGAGAAAAATAATCTTTTAAGGTAATGAGAAAGAAGTTAGGTACTTTGATACTCAACTTCATCACTGTGATTGCTAATTTAATGTGTCAGTTTGACTGGACCAGGAGGTGTCTGAATATTTGGTCAAATATTGTTCCGTGTGTTTCTGAGAACATTTTGGAGGACACTAACATTTGAATCCACAGCCTGCTAAAGGCCTAAACAGCAAAAAGGTCAACCTTCCTATAAGAGGGAATTCCTCCTGGATAATGGTCTTGGGCAGGAACATGGAATAGATCTAGCCTGCCTCCAGCTCTAAGGAAAACATCAGCTCTTCCTGAATCTGGAGCCTGCTGGCTTGCTGACCTGAACTACATCATCAGCAACATTCTGGTTCTCAGGACTTTGGATTTTAATTTTTTTTTAAATGTTTTATTTATTTCTGAGAGAGAGAGAGGCAGCATGAGCAGGGGAGGGTCAGAGAGAGAGAGAGGGAGACACAGAATCCAAAGACAGGTTCCAGGCTCTGAGCTGGCTGTCAGCACAGAGCCCAACGTGGGGCTAGAAACTCATGAACTGTGAGACCATGTCCTGAGCCGAAGTCAAACGCTTAACTGACTGAGCCACCCAGGCACCAGGGATTTTTTTTTTTTAACATTTATTTATTTTGGGGAGAGCACAAACAGGGGAGGGGTGGAGACAGGGTGAACCAGAGGATCCAAAGCAAGCTCTGCTCTGACAAGCTGACAGGAACGAGCCTGATGTGGGGCTCGAATTCATGAAACGGGAGATCATGAGCTGAGCTGAAGTTGGACTCTCAACCAACTGAGACACCTATGTGTCTCGCAGGCCTTTGGATTCTGATTGGAACTACCCATCAGCTTTCCTGGGACTCCAGCTTGCTGACTGCAGCTCTTGGAATTTCTCTGCCTGCAGAACTACATGAATCAATAGCTGATTGATTATTTTTTCTCTGGATAAACCTAATACAGTAGTGTAACAGCAAATACTAATTAACAGTCTGAAATCTACCTGTTGAAAGTAAGGAAAAAGAGTTCTCCTCTCCCCTTTTCTTAGACCATTTACTTCAGATAACTTTAAGTTCTGTCTCTTTAAAGTGTATGTAAATTTTCTTAAAAAGTAAATAGGACTCCTCCAGGCTTAATGCCCCAGGAATGCTATTCTCAAGAGAGCATCTCTTTGAAAAGTAATCAAGGAAGATAGCTCTCTCATCTCCAGTTCGTGCAATGGTAAGAACATAACTTCCAAAGGGACATCTTTCCAAGTTGCTAAATCATCTCCTGTCAAAGATTGTGGTTTGTTTTTCTTCTGGATAAAGCCGATTAAACACAGATGACCACTGCAATTACCAAATGAATCTATGATGAAGTACACGTGACAAATGGTGCTGTCAAGTCCTATTACTTGAAGGTAGTTACTGTTCATCTCAAGAACATGTAAGTAATGGGGTATACACCTGGGTATATAAAGGGTAACATTTCTTTCTGTCTTTGTCTTTTAGTGGATTGCTTGAGATACACATCACATTCTGGTCTACTGCCCATTCAATAATAAAACCGTTTATATTCTACCTTTGTGAAAGGGTTTTGTGAAGAGGCAGGAGATTTCATTTTTAATTCAATTTCCCCCAAAAGTACATGGTCTTAGGGCTAGTAGAAAGATACATCCAAGTGGAATGTCTGTGGGTGATCTGGATACACTGAATTATGTTGCAAGTGGCGGCAAAGATAACAAGACTGAAATACTGTGGCAATGAGGGCTTCAGGTATTAAAAAAAAAAAAAAATCAGGAGACTGGGATACAGTCTGGAAAAAGTTAGAAAGGAAGAGTAATAACGGTTTTCACTAAAACTGCTAAGTCTGCCCCTTCTCCCATCTTGAGAGTGTAAACTGCTTTGTGCTTACTACTCTCCTCCTGGCCACCTTGGAGTGTGAATTTGCATGTAAATCTTTGGTGGGAAATCCAAGAACAAAGACCTCCACTGACACAAGTGTCTACTGTTAACAGTAAAAGGTTATACACATGTCAAATTTCTTCAAAATAAACATGTCCAATTTTAGATGATACAAATACTGGTTGATAAAAAGTAATGGTCAATTCCATTAAGCCACCCAACAAATTCTTCAGGAAAGTGAAAGTTTATATTTCTATAAATTAGTAAACTGTGTTCTTTTCTATCTACATAGTGAATTAATGTATTTTTCGTATTTGAACTTGATCTTAGTACATTATATCTTATTTGCGAAAGCAAAATATTTTAAGAGCTCAAATTAATAGTCAAGTAAATTTCATATACTCTAAACACTATATGTGAAGATTACCTCGTTCATTTTTTTTAATTTTTTAAGGTTTATTCATTTTTTGAGAGAGAAAGAACAAAAGTGAGTGGGGGAGGAACAGAGCGGAGGGGGAGACACTGAAACAGGCTCTAAGCTGTCAGCATGGAGCCCCACATAGGGCTCGACCCAATGAACCTTAAGTTCATGACCTGTGCCAAAACCAGACACTTAATGAACTGAGTCACCCAGGCATCCCATCGATTACTTATTTCTCAGTTAAATAATGGAAACAAAAATAAGGTCTCCTAGAAACATGAAAATGAACCTGAATTCTCAGCAACATCATCTGTAAGTCTAAGAGAGTCCCGAATCCAGCTCTAAATATTTTAGCCAGGGAGCTTATAGTTACATATTTTGAGCTAGGGGAAATACAGGAAAGTCTATAATTCCCTGAAAAAAAAAGAAAAAGAAAATATCAGGATACTCAGTCTTTTTTTTTTTTTTTTAAAAAAAAGGCATATTTGTTTTCTTAGTTNTCCAGCATAATCTGGCTCACTTTACACCTGAAATATGCTATGGTTTTTCCAAATTATTTCCACACAGAAACAACTTGAACTTGCAAAATAGTCACACCATCACAGTAACTTTGGCTGTGGGTTTGCTTAGCTAAGAGAAAAAAAATGGGAATTATTTTAACTGGTAATTTTATTTTTTTTAATTTTTTTTTAATTTATTTCTAGGAGAGAGAGAGAGAGAGAGCGCGTGAGCAGGGGAGGGTCAGAGAGAGAGGGAGTCACAGACTGAAATAGGCTCCAGGCTCTGAGCTGGCAGTCAGCACAGAGCCCGACGCGGGGCTCGAACCCACTAACCGCGAGATCATGACGTAAGCGAAAGTCGGACGCTTAACCGACTAGGCCATCCAGGCGCCCCTTAACTGGTAATTTTAATTTAAATTATGGAACAGGACAAGAAATTAGTGGGGAGTGTGAAGAAAGGAAGAGATTTCAGAGACTGTACAAAGTGTTCAGATGTATAAAAAGAATAAAGTACTTTCCACATCAGAGTGGGTAGATGAGTAAACCCAAAAACATTCTCCATCTTATATCTGCAGTGTTAATCTGACATTCTAATAAAATATTTTTAAAAATTGCTTTACTTTGGCTTTTCACATGGGCTACTTTTATTTCTCGTTTACTATAAACACTGCCAATGTATGTTTTTCTCATAGTTCAATCCAAAATTTCCAAAAGGAGACATTCATGTTGCTGGTGATACTTTTATATTGCCTATTTGGTTGTTGCTATTTTTGACCTTTTATCAACCCTAGGAGATTTTTCTGGTCTAAACTCAAATCGTTATGTTATTTCTGGAGAGGATCTCACTCTCTGAATATTCCTCTGTAAGCCATTTATTTAAACAAATGTCATGATAACAAGATAGCAACCTCTCCTCTTACCTTCCTTTGAAGAGTGCCTACAACTGAGAGAAGTAAAAGATGTGGATTAATAGTATTTAAATTAATGCTGGCCCTAAGATACACAATGTAGTCTGCTGGCTGTTAGCACACACCTAAAAGTGTATTTTCCCAATTATATTTTTCTGAAGGACTTCGCTGTTGTTAACCAAACTTACCATTACATACTGGAAGAAACCGTGTACTTATTTAAGCTGTGTATTTACCGCGAGGCTTTTGTGAGGCCTCAACGCCGCTACAGTGCAGCTTTTAGACCGAGAGGTACCCATGACTCCCCCCTGTAGAAATTATCCTACGTCCCCCAGTTGTAAGGCTTCTAGCTGCTTGTGCCCCACAGCGCCTACCACGCGTACGAGGCCGGCGGTAAACCCACATGCTGTGCACGCTCCGCTAGGTCTCACTGAAAAATGTGGAGTCTCCCTCCGATCCCTATTTTCCACCCGGAAGGCTGAAGCCAGGACGCTCAACGCGCTCAGAACCGGTAAGAAGGGGAGCTCCCCAGGAGACACGCTTACCGAGGTCTCAGCAGAACGTACACTAGTCTCACCTGCGTCTAGGCGCTGACCTGGGGTCTTCGGCAGCCGTCCTGAGCTCTTCTCACTGTCAGACAAACTACTGAGGGCTTTGTGTCCCTTTACTCGAGGTAAAAGGACCCACCGATCCAGGATGCCTGCAGTTCCCGCACAACACACACGCTTCTCAAGAAAGCGTGGCCTCGAGCAGCTTTGAATCGCGGCAGGCTGCTTGGAAGCGGAAGGCAGAAGCAGGGCCTGATTGGCTGGAGGCCGAGGATCTCCTTGCAAGGCAGGTGGGTCCTATTTTCTCAAGGGCAGGGGGAGGAGCTAAAGCTGAGCTCCAGGATCAGGTGGTGTCAGTTAGGTTTCCTTGACAGGTGCTTCCCCCAATGGCAGGCCGCTAGATTTAAAGAGCCAGGCCAGGGGCGCCTGGGTGGCTCAGTGGTGGTGCCGCCCACTCTTGATAGGTTCTGGTCATGATCTCAGGGCCCTTGGGTTCCAAGCCCACATCGGGTTCTGTGATGACAGGTTAAATCCTGGAGCCTACTTCGGATTCTAGGACTACCGCTCTCTCTGCCCTTCCTCTGTTCACTCTGTTCCTCGTCTCTCTCTCTCAAGTGAATAAAAAAGAATAAATTTATAAAGACCATGCCACTGTGGAGACCTCTGTTTTGTGGGTCCGGATTTATAAATTAACTTTATCAAACCACATATTGATTCAATTTTAAATTTACCATAAATCAAACTGGGGTGCCTGGGTGGCTCAGTAGGTTAAGCGTCCGACTTCAGCTCAGGTCATGATCTCACAGTTGGTGGGTTCGAGCCCGGGTCATGATCTCACAGTTGGTGGGTTGAGCCCCGCGTCGGGCTCTGTGCTGACAGCCAGCTCAGAGCCTGGAGCCTGTTTCAGTCTGTGACTCCCTCTCTCTCTGACCTCCCCTGCTCACGCTATCTCTCTCTCACTCTATCTCTCTCTCTTTCTCAGAAATAAATAAAACATTAAAAAAAAAAAAAGAGTCATGAGCTTGTGAGCTGTGAGCTCAAGCCCAGTGTAAGCCCCTGTGCTGACAGCTCAGAGCCTGGAGCCTGTTTCACATTCTGTATCTCCCTCTCTCTGCTCCTCCTCCGTCTCACACTGTCTCTCTCACTCTTCAAAAATAAACAGTAAGGAAAATTTTTAGGGGCTCCTGGGTGGCTCAGTCTGTTAAGCGTCAGACTTTGGCTCAGGTCATGGTCTCGCGGTTCGTGGGTTCGAGCCCCACGTTGGGCTCTGTGCTGACATCTAGCTTTCAGAGCCTGGAGCCCGTCTTCGGATTCTGTGTCTCCCTCTCTCTGATCCTCCCCTGCTCATGCTGTCTCTATCTCTCTCTCAAAAGTAAATAAAAAGTAAATTTTTTAAACTTAAACGGAAGAGTAAACTATAATGTAAATTAATCAATTTGCATCAAAATTATATTTTTTCATATTTTTAACCCAAATATTTTTAAGTTCTTGTTTTCTAGAAATTTATTTTAGGTGAAGTTACAAAACAGTCAAAAGTATTATTAACAAATATATTACTTTTATTAATCTGTAATCCTTTCTCAAACATGCCACTTACCACTTTCAGTACATTCTGAAAGGTTAAGTATTGGGAACTGAAACAAGCATACTTTTCTGTTTCTGGGCTAATCAATACTGGAACCACATAAAAATAACATAGCAACTTGCTTCAGGAAATATTTGCTACTGCAAGATAAGCCTTTGAATAAATTAAAATAGCAATGTACAAAAACTAACACCTTCCTCATGAAGTTCATGTACTCGTTTAAAAACCCTTGTTTTACTCTGCCCACAAAACCAAACTTTAATATTATAAACTGACACATTCTCAGACAAGTTTCCAGTTTGAAAGATTCTTTTAAAGTCACCCTGTCTAGTCCCAAGATTTTATAAATATTCTTTCCAGATGTCTACCTTTTGTGACAATACACAATTTTATCAATGTGGGATTCTCCCTTAATGTGAAAGCGTAATGAAATCAATAGGTATTTTGGGGGGACTTTCAGCGGTGTGGGCCTTTGATAATAAAATTACTTTGTAAAGTAAATTAAATGGTTTCATTTAAACTAAGTCTCCCACAAATAGGTAAATATAAAACAACTTACCTAATTCCCCTGGAATGTGACCAAAAGCAAACAGATTCTGGAAGGATTCAAGGGAACAGTTATGGGTGAGTTTCCCATTTTTATGACTCTTAGAATGAAGAGGTTCCCCAGTCCACACCATGTAAAGCAGTAAAACTGATAACAGAGAGTCTCATCTTACTGACTTGATGAGCCCGCAGATGAATTTCAGAATATTTACAACACAGGGGCGCCTGGGTGGCTCAGTCCGTTAAGTGTCTGACTTCGGCTCAGGTCATGATCGCCCGGTTTGTGGGTTTGAGCCCCGCGTCCGGCTCTGTGATGACAGCTAGTTCAGAGCCTAGAGGCTGCTTCTGATTCTGTGTCTCCCGATCTCTCTGACCGTCTCCTGTTCATGCTCTCTCTCTCTCTCTCTCTCTCTCTCAGAAATAAGTAAAACATTAAAAAAAGAAAAAAAAATTTAAAAGAATATTTACAACACATTAAGTGTGGAGAGAAATCTTGGAAAGGAGACTTGAGAGAAACATGGCACCAAATGCTATATATAATCCCTTCCTAATTGTAATAGGAATATTCGGGACAAATGAGAAACATCTCCACATAAGTCTATAACTCTGAACTGAAAATTCTGCTGCTTTCCACAGCAGCAAAGAGTTTTTCATTGGGGCAAGTAAACTGCTTGATAAAACAATGACAAAAATTAATGCTTATTTGGAGAAACAATGCCATTCAGATTCTCTTCCATGTGTAGTTCCTAACTCCAGGATACAAACCAAAATTATTCTACATAAGAAAAGAAAAATATTATTCATAATAAGAAATGGCAACTAATGGAAACTGACCTTGAAGTATCCCAAATTTTGAAATCAGCAAAGATTTTTAGGTTGTTGTCATAATGCTTGAGAACATAACATAACTTGTTATAAGTGAAAATGTAGGAATTTCATTAAAGAATAGAAAATAAAGGGGGAAAAAAAGAAATGCAAATAGAATGAGGAAAAAGAAAAAACAAACAGAACAAAAGATCAAATGGAATAAAAATTTAAAATACGAGTGGAATCTCATGGACATGTGGAATAATGTCAAGTGCTTGTATGAACATAATTGGAGTTTGGGGAAAGCAAGAGGGAGAAGGTGGCAGAAAGAAAAATATTTTAAGAAATAAATAATAACTGAAAATTTCCCACATTTGGTAAAAGACATAAATTTATAGATTCAGGAATCTCAGTGACCCCTGGGCAGGATGAACAAAATAACCTAGGAATATAGCAAAGAGCCACAACTTTAATTTGAAGATAAAAGTGCATTTCATGCAGGTCAAAACGTTTCAGATGACCAACTTTCCAACGAAAACAATAGAAACCAGAAGACATTACACCAATACTTTAAAGTGCTGGGTGGTAAAAAAAAAAAAAAAAAAAAAAAAAATGGTGCTAACTGAGGGTTTCATGTCTTAAATTATTATCAGTCCCTAGCTCTCTCAGATATCTAACACTTCCTAAATCTCTATGCCTTTCAAATAATTCCCCCACCTCATATAAAATTTAAAGTATATCTGGTATTTTATCTTAAACCAGTCATTTGTTATTAAGCAATTGGAGTGAGATAAAACAGATAGGTTTAGAATTATCCTTTAGTGGAGGTGGTTGCAACTTGACACACCTCAAAGAGTCTCTCTTTCATGGACTTCTGCATTGGCCCCCAAAATCAAACAAAAAATGTGTGTGGCTTATTAAAGCAAGTCTTCAAATATCTATTTCTTCTGAAAGACTGACAAGGAATTATAAGGCATTATAAGGCATTTTAATAATAATTAGAAATTTTCTTATTGTTTTCTAGAGCATTATAACTATCAAGGTAAAACAATGAACCAAAAATAAATTACATTTTTCATTATAGGTCACAGAAAGTCAACTGATACCAATATTGATACCAATACTTGGTTCAAATTTGAGTTTACTAATAGTAATGTTCAGCGAGTAAAACACTGACAAATACATGCCATAAAAAAAAATGCCTTGGTCCTTTGCTTTTTCTGTGAGATGATTAAATTAAAACATACAACTACATTCCAATTGAAGTTAACTAGATCAATAAGTAGATTACTGGGCAAGAAATAAAAAGTTGTTAAGACACATTTAATTTGGTAACCATTGTTTATATGTTTTAGCTCATATGGGGTGATATAAAAATTACTTATGTGTCATTAGAGCATACTTTATCAACAGAAGCTATTTCTTTCTTTTTTATGGTAACAACAATTAACATGAGACCTCCCCTCTTAAATACTGAAGTATACAATACCACATTATTAGCTATATGCACTGTGTGGTCATATCTCTAGAACTTATTTGCCTATTATAACTGAAACTTTATATTCATTGAATAACAGCTCCCCTTTGCCCCCATGTCTTAGTCCTGGGCAACCATTATTTTACTCTTGCTTCTATGAGTATGTACATACCACAGTTCCTTTATCCTTTTCTTTGTTGATGGACCCTTGGGTTATTTCCATACCCTGGAGATTGTGAATAGTGCTTTAATGAAAATGGGAATGCAGATATCTCTTTGAGATGCTGATTTCGATACTTTTAGATATATACCCAGAAGTGTGATTGCTGGATGTGGTAGTTGTATTTTTAAGGAATCTACATACTGTTTTTAATAGTGGCTTCAACATTCTACATTCCCATGAAGAGTCTACAACGATTTCAATTTCTCCACAACCTTTCTAAAACTTATCTTTTTTTTCCTTACTAGTAGCCATTCTAATAGATGTGGGGTAAGGTCTCATTATACTTTTGATTTGCAATTTCCTTATAATTAATAGTGTTGAACATCCTTTCATGTACCTGTTGTCCATTTGTGTGGCGGCTTTAGAAAAATCTCTATTCAAATCCTTTGCCCATTTTTAATCAGATTATTTTATTTAATTTTACCTATTTTTTTTTTGCTATTGAGTTGTAAGCATTCCTTATATATTTTGGAAATTAACCACTTATCAAATATATGATTTAAAAATATTCTCCCTCACCCCACTCCAGGTGTCCTTTCATTCTGTTGATTCTTTCTTTCTATGCCGAAATTTTTCTTTTTTAATTTTTTTAATGTTTATTTATTTTTGAGAGAGAAAGAGAGTGCACATGATTGGGGTAGGGGCTGAGAAAGAGTGGGGCAGAGGATCCAGAGCAGGCTCCATACTGACAGCAGAAAGCCTGATGTGGAGCTCAAACCCACGAACTGTGAGATCATGACCTGAGCCAAAGTTGGACGGGTAAGCAACAAGACCACCCAGCAGCCCCTCCATGCAGAAGCTTCTTTGAGATAGTCTCACTTCTCTTTGATCTTATTGACTGTGCTTTTGGGGTCATTGCCAAGAAATCATTCCCAAGACCAACACTGAAAATTTTTCTTACACCTTCTTCTAGAAGTTTTACAGTTTCAAGTCTTACAAATGAATGTGTAAAATCCATTTTGAGTTGATTCTTATATAAAGTGTAAGGTAAGAATATGGTTTTATTTTTTGATATGGATATTATGTTCACCCACATTACTTGTTGTAAAGACTATCTTTATGTTCCATTACCTTGTTTGCAGTGGGGGCATCACAAGGGTTTGCCTATGTCCTATCTCATCCAATTGGACACATTGAATACATACAATTATTCATGTATCAATTATACCTCGATAAAGCTGTTAAACAACAAAAATAAAGCAGAAAAAGCCATTCTTATTCTTTAAACACACACCTATTCCAAACACACTTGTGTAGTTTTGAATAGAGAAAATAAAGCTTAATGTCAGAGTGAGTGGAGTTGAGTACACATCACAGAAAATAAACCATGGGAAATTAGAGAAAAGATGCAATCTTTGCAAAACTTTCCCTAAGTTTACTGTCAAATTTTACTCTCTGCTCTATAAATAGCAGCCATCTCCTTGCACTACAATCCTGTCACATCTCATAAACCTGACTGAGTGAACTGAGTAGATGGGAAACCTCCAAGGGAACATCAGTTACTGCAGTAAGTGGGATCAGTGATTCAGGAAGGTTCACTCATAAATACTTTTCCGAAGTCCCAACTTTGTGTAGGTAGGAACCAGGATACTGGTGTTGCTATTAAATGAGTTCTTCTCTCTATTTTTAGTACTTAAAGCTGCTCTGAGATATCTCTCAATATAACTGTAAACATAATAGTTTCTTGGCTAACTTCCAGTCCAGAAAATCACACACCACCCCTCTAAATCCTCTCTGATCTTAAAAGTCTATACAAAATGTTAAAGGCTGTTTCTCTTAATGCTTGCCAATAATTCACCCCTGCCCTGACACTGGAGCAAGGCTGTTTATCTACACAGTAATAGCGAGTATACCGTCTACAGAATTTAAGAGAAATGCAAATTCTGACTCCAAATATCTAAGTTAAAATGGAAAAATGAAAATAAAACAATGAGGAATATATGACGATGTTTCTATAGTAATGCAGGTGTAAAGCCTAAGGAAGCCAAACAACCAGCAATAATCAGATGTTAGGCATTAACCCAAGAAAAACACATGTTGAGCACATATTTAAATCTGGGTTCACAAACTCACCTAAGACAGTGGCAAGATAAGTAACCCAAAATTGTGAACAGGTAGGTGTATTCATATTTCTTTCCTTTTCTTTTCTTTTACATTTATTTATTTATTTATTTTGAGGGAGAGAGAGATAGCATGTGCACAAGCAGGGGAGCGGCAGAGAGAGAAGGGGAGAAGGAATCTCAAGCAGGCTCTGTGCTGTCAGCATGGAGCCTAATACAGGGCTCAGTCTCACAAACTGCGAGATCATGACCTGAGCCAAAATCAAGAGTCAGAGGCTTAACCAACTGAGCCACCCAGGTGCCCCCAGATTTATTTTATTTTTAACATTTTGTTAGCCAAGAAGAAGGAGAAGAAAGGCCTCCAGCTGATTCTGGCTCAGAAACCACCAGTTTCAAATCATTGTTTTAACTATATCTGCTTAAGTGAGCCTGCAAACCTTTGGTTTTTTGTCCTTCTAATTTCTCACACCTCTTTCTATTTATGTTAACTACCATGTGAATGTCCTCTTCCCTGTGTAAGTTTATTTAATAAGGGCAATGGTAACTACCACTTACTATACAGCAGCCACTAATTTTGTCTTCACAATGAGACTATGAGGTCACTTATTTTCCCCTATTCTCCATATAAGGAAACAAGAAGATTGAATCTAATCACTTGTTCATAATCAAGTAACTACTAGTTGGCAGGGCTTGGATTGGCTCAAGATACAATTAAACTCTAGAAAAAGGAGCTACAGTGCCTATGTTGAAACCATTCCATCAACCCTCCAAAACAAAATGTAAAAGATTATATAAAAGAGGAGAGGGGTGACTGGGTGGCTCAGTCGGTTAAGATTCTGACTCTAAATTGTGGTTCAGGTCATGGTCTCATGGTTGGTGAGTTCATAATCCACATCGGGCTCTATGCTGACAGCTAACAGAGAGAGATTCTCTCTCTCCCTCTCTCTGTGCCCCTCCCCTGCTTGAGTGCATGCTCTCTCATTCTCTCTCAAAATAAATAAACTTTAAAAAAAGGAGAAAGGCTCTGGCAACAATTACGGTGAAATCTAATGGCAGGTCTCAAAACTGTAAATAAATGCGAAGCCTGTTGTAATACTGTGATATAATGGTTTATAAGAAGCATATATTTGGTCATTCAGATGATATTCAGGTATATTTGGTTTTCACACACATTCCTTAAAAACATTTCAGAGCCTTAAAGGTAAATTGAGTGTCTTGTTATTAATGAAGGGTGATATTTGGACCCCACCCAAGAGCCGGGCTTGTTGCTACGGGGCCCAGGTGATGGGGAGGTGGGATGGGGTGAGAGGCTAGAGGTTGAATCAGCCAATATCCAATGACTTAGTAAACTGCGACTGCCCAGTGAAGACTCCATAAAAACTGAAAAGGGCAGTTTTTGGTCCCTTTTCCAA
This sequence comes from Crocuta crocuta, assembly GCF_008692635.1. NCBI lineage: Eukaryota > Metazoa > Chordata > Mammalia > Carnivora > Hyaenidae > Crocuta > Crocuta crocuta. The sequence goes on from NW_027528807.1 coordinate 149,232, forward strand.
GAACTTCCAGAATGTATCAGGTGCCATGGAGCCAAGCCCCAAGCTCCAGGAAAGCAGATGTTCCTTTATCGAGGACCTTGGCCTATATACCTCTTCATCTGGCTGTTGATTTATGTTCTTTAATAATCTGGCAAATGTGTTTCCTGAGTTTTATGAGTTACTCTGACAAATCTTCTGAATCCTCAAACTGTAACTGCTTGGTCAGAAGCACAGGTAACAGCCTATGGCTTGTGGCTAGCCTCTGAGGTGGGGCGGAGCAGGAGGCAGTGTTTCAGGGCTTAACTTGTGGAATCTGAACTATTGACTGGTAGACAGTGTCAGTCAGTTGACATGAGCAAGGTATCTGAGAATTGCTTCCTGTTGTGTGTGGGGGATCCCACACTTCATATTGGCATTAGGTCTAGGAACCCTAAAAAAGTATCCATCTACCAAAAAGGACATGGATTTCTATATTAGTTTATTGTTACTTCAGAAGAGATGACACCCATTAGACATCCATCTCTCAAGTCACAAAGATGTCTGGTGGCTCAAACTATAGGTATCACATTTGTTGTTTGTTCTTTCCATGGAAATGTCTGCAGTTTGCCTCATTGCCTGCCTGATGCTGTTCCCTATTACTGTGAAGTTTCACCTGCCCGCTGTTATCTCAGTAGGACAAGGCTTTTATATCAGAACTTCCAAGAGAAGACTCCATTCTAAGGTAAGGTTAGCCCTGGTTTTCTCTTTGGCTCAGATCCTAGAACTTTGTTCGGTGTAACTAGTCCATATGGGTAACAGCAAGTATTCAGCCATTCATTTTCTTTCTTTCTTTCTTTTTTTAATATTTTATTTATTTCTGAGAGAGAAAAAGAGACAGTGTGAGCAGGGGAGGGTCAGAGAGAGAGAGAGGGAGATACAGAATCTGAAGCAGACTCCAGGCTCTGAGCTGTCAGCACAGAGCTTGATGTGGGGCTCTAACCTACGAATCGTGAGATCATGACCTGAGCTGAAGTCGGATGCTTAACTGACTGAGCGACCCAGGCGCCCCTCAGCCATTCATTTTCAATATCCTTAAAACTATATCCCGTTTCTGCCTTGTCTTTGTCCAGAGAATATACAAGCATTGTTTCTCTTTCTTTTTTTTAAATTTTTAAAAAATGTTTATTCATTCTTGAGAGACAGTGAGACAGTGTGTGAGTCGCGGTGGGGCAAAGAGAGAGAGAGCGAGACATAGAATCTGAAGCAGGCTCCAGGCTCTGAGCTGTCAGCACAGAGCCCAATTCAGGGTTCCAACCACAAACCACAAACCATGAGATCATGACCAGAGCTGAAACCGGGCGCTTAACTGACTGAGTCACCACCCCTCATTGCTTCTCTTTCTAATACAAGCATTTTTTGGTCCTTCAAGTTGTGCTTGAAGCACCTGTTGATATTCCTCAGGAGTTAGATTAATCACAACTTTAGGAACACAAACCTCTGTCTACCTCCCAGAGAGAGGGAAAAGTGTTTTTCACTTTAATACCTATTCATTTTTAAATGAGTATGATTGATTAACTACATATGATTTAGAAAATACAGCATATTATATTATTAGCTACTAGTGCTAAACATGAATAAAATAAGTTCCTATAATAGCAAAGCCAAAAATATAAATAAACTACAGTGCAAATAGAGTCTCTAGTAAGTCATTCTTCCAGCCCAGTTACTGGCTCCCTATTCTACTACATACAAACTTAGATAATAGGGCATATTTCATATATTTGTTTGAAAAGTCAATTAAATGATGTAATATATTAACTGAGTAACATAGTTAAAGCACTTCTTGTCACATGATGGTACTTGGTGAATGGTAGCTATTACTGCAAGGCAAGCATAGCTTCAGAGAAAGATAAAATACCTAGAGATAAATTAATCCATGAGGAAATAATGTTAAGTGATAAATTTTCAACCAAGGACCTATTTTATTAGAATAATATTTTTAAAATAATCTTTAATAGAATTTAAATATAAAATTTAAAATAATTTCTAACCAATGTGGCCAATCTATTGCTACATTTATACCATATCAAAAAGCATTTAAAAATTTATATCTGAATTTAGTTAGGTGTTCATGGTTTTTTAATTCTTGCTTTGTCACTTATAAACTATGCACTTTGTGGAAAATTTTTAAAGCTTGTCTTAATTGTAAAATCATAAGAATGAAAGTATATATTCTAGACAGTAGTTTTTATTAGAATCTAGTTGGTTAACATATGCAAAAATGCCTTATGCTATTCCTGGCATATAGTGAATGTTCAAAAAATGTCATCAGCTTTCTCATCCTCCAGTTCCCTTCTTTTCCTGCTTTTCTGCCTGTTCCCTCATTTTGTTCATTACTACGGATTCTGTTACTCTTATAGAGACTGAGTACAATAACTGCTAGTATTATGATGACTATATTTGAAGAAGAAAAGAATGTTACCTGTTGGATGACATTTGTTCTATGGTATCCATGTATTTAATGTCAATAGTAGGAACATGATTCTTATTTTTCGAGTTGTGAACGTTCCCCTTGGTTAATTTAATCAACTCCAAAAATAAAATCCTTCCTTGTACTATCATTAGAATAATAATGTTTGAAATGAAGAAAGCTATTTGTTTGTGATTATGGTGGTGACATGGTTGTGGTGATAATGGTGTGGCAGTGATGGGAATTTAAAGTAATAATTTTTTTATGAACTCCAAAATTTGATTTGTAAAATGTTGATTCGAATAGAATTTTTTCATTGTTCCCAATATTTAAAAAATATTTATAAAAGTTTTTTTAAATTTCAGTTAGCATACAGCATAATATTAGTTTCAGGTGTATAATAAAGTGATTCAATACTTCCATACTTCACTTGGTGCTCATCACAGGTGCCCCCCTTAATCCCCTCACCTATTCCCCCCATCCTCCTACCTGCCTCCCCTCTGGTAACCATCAGTTTGTTCTCTGTAGTTAAAGAGTCTATTTCTTGGTTTGCCTCTCTTTTTTTCCCCTTTGCTTCTTTTTTTTTAATTTGAATAATTTTCTTCATTGGTTTAGAATTATGTCATTAATAATCATGTTTATTATTCAATGATACTATTTCTTATTTTTTTTAAAAAGTGAATGCTCTTTTCTAGACCCTGTAGATAATTGATTACAGAAAATCAAAAAACTGTACAAAATTACATAGATTCATCACAACTACAAATATATCATACTTTAATTTTACATAATCTGTGAAAACCATAGCATAATTACACTAGGGCATAGTAAGAAATTGTATCCTGAGACCAAGTCTTTTATTATGTAGTAAAGGCAGTTTCTATGAACTTCTAATGTAAATGGTAAGGTGATGTGGTTAGAAATAGATGGGAAGATGACTCTCCTTCCAATTGGACTATGTGTTCTCAGGGAAATTAGGGGGATTACAGAAATCAGTGTCCCCCAGCCTGATATCTCCTGCTATTTGTATCCTTTCTTCTAAGGGTGATAAACTTCCATCTTTATGTTGTTTATGTTATAGAATTCTCAACTGTCCAAGCTTTCAACCAACTCCTCTGGTTTTATTATGTGACTATTTCTCACTTACTTGTTTTCAGGTCTCTTTACTATTTTGCTGACACACTTCCACTGACACATCTTACCTCACTGTGTCTTTTTGGTTCTTAAAGCAACTTTTACCAGATACAGTACCTGGTACGTACTTCATAATCCACCTGGATTTTTCTGTGTTTGAGACATTTTATTTGTGTGACATTTCCTTATATCTTCAACCTATGGGAAAAACATCACCTTTCTTTTTATTTTTTTGAAGTTTATTTATTTATTTTGAGAGAGAAGGAGAAAGTATGGGAGGGGCAGAGAGAGAGAGGGAGAGAGAGAGAATCCCAAGCAGGCTCCAAACTGTCAGTGCAGATCCTGATGCAGGGTTCAAGCCTACAAGCATGAAATCATTACCTGAGCCAAAGTCATGAGTGGGACTCTTAACTGATAGCCACCCAGATGCCCCCAGCTTTCTTTAAATAAAATATACACTTTTGTTCACTATTATAATATAAACTGAAAAATCACATTTCATTGGTCCCCTTCTTTAATATCTCTTTTAGGAAATTCATTTTGAAATCATCTAAATAAACTGACACCAATAAAATAAACCAAGGCTCTTTAGATATAACATCTACTTTCAAATGATATGCTGAAGCATGTTTTTCCACATCACATTATTCTTTGAGTGGGAGGCAATTCTAGCATTACTACTATTCCTAATGAAACCTTGGCATGATTATATTAATAATTTAGAAGCATAGGGAAAGAGCTTCTTGGTTTCAATTAGCTGTATGCTTTGATTAGGATTAGTCAAACCCCAAACCACAGTAGGTCATATCCTCTTAACCATACATCTAACTTTTGCAAATTTCTAAAAAGAAATGTTTTTCTTACATTTTCTTAAATATTCTCTTTGTCTAGGGAATACTGTAACTTTACAGTACTCTTCAAATGAGAAAAATATGCATATCTACAGGGTCAACTAAGGATAGATATTTAGAAGACATTCCTCTCAGTAGGTTTTGCTGTATGCTTCTTTTCAGTTTCATATGTGCATATTTTCAGTGCCTTTGCCTACCTAACCAACCAGATTCTTGGCTCTCAGTTATTTTGCCTCAGCCAGGAGAAACCCTCAGATGTTATGCTAATCTGGAGAAGATTTCAGTTCCTTTAGGCTTTGCAAAATTTGAGTTTTTCAGGACATGGAAAACTTTCTGTTGCTAATATAACTTCTTAGACAAAATCTCAATATCTGGTTTTGCCAACAGAATCCGAGTCAAACACCATTTTCTTGCTTACATTGACTTCTTCTTACAGGATCATATTAAAATGTTTTCATGAAAATAAGATTTTTCCTCATCCATAGCCACAAGTCATTATAGCAAAATTTTTGTGAATCATACTAAAAAGAACTCTGTCATTTTCTCTATTTTAACAAACATTTATTACCAGCCTGGTGAAAAGAACTATAAACAAGATAATAATATAATTCATTATAACATAAGCCCCTTAAATCTTTTATGGTGATATTTAGGCATATGTATGTCTTTTAAATTTGCTTAAAGTACTGTGTTCTGAAGAGTAACAACATATATGAGTCAAAGAACACCATAATATTCTCGGGAAACAATTCACCAATGAGTCTTTCACCTTTTTGCTTGTCTTACAGGTGGAGGTACAAACTCTTTCTTCTGGACTGCCATTACAAGGAAGTTAGTAGAGAGTATATCTTTGAAAGAAAGAGATTGTATTTCCTTCTGGAATAAGGGGCAGGCAGGCTTACTTCCAAATATAAAGGATTTGGGTTCCCTAAACTTGGGATTTTTCAACTGTAATACATGCCATTGCATGTCTTGGTATCACCTGGACTACTCTGTGTCATGATCTGAGAACTGGCACTTTAGAAACCAATCAAATGATGATATCCTGGTCACTATTAGGAGTGGGAAGTTGCACATTGTTTCTGACCCAGATATCTTATATCTTCTTACAGCGTTTGGGAAAATGAGCCAAGCTAACTTGTGAGTTTGTAAGTAGGACACAATCTCAGACTCTTCACTGTTCTTGACAAATATCTGCAATTTAATTTCTCTGTAATTATAATGACCTACCAGGAAACAGAAATGGGCTATTGATGACAGAAAATGACTAGCATTTATTTTCTCTCTGCTTATTGGTGGAGCAGTTGATATAAATCCATCTCTTAGCAGGTATTTATTTATTTATTTATTTATTTTAAAAAATTTTAAATGTTTATTTGTATTTGAGAGAGAGAGAAAGAGAGCACGCAAGCAGGGGAGGGGCAGAGAGAAAGGGAGACAGAATGTGGAGCAGGCTCCAGGCTCTGAGCTGTTGTTGCGGACGAAATGACACAAAGGACAAGACACACACAAAAGACAAACACACAACTCCGGCCGGAGGAACAATTCTATGCAAGCCCCTCTTGCGGTTTATTTCATACCCCGGTAACTGGATACAAACTGAAATCTACAAGATGCATTCCTTTACCAATTAAGGACAAGTAGCCAAACACATTTCAAGGACAGGGGGGAGCAAAGAGAGGAAGCGACCACAACATGTTTACTAAGAGGCCTGCTCACAACTCCAGCCTCCTCCTTATTTCTAAGGAGGGCGTGTTCCCTCGTTTGCGAGCGGACCATTAAACTTGGATATTGTGTGCAGGCCTCCTGGCAGAGCACCCTGTTTGCAGGCCCAGGCAGGGAGCCCCGTGTGCAGGCACATCCCCGCGTCCCTAACCAGGCTTTCTTGTGGTCACTGTCGGGCTCCCACAGCTGTCAGCACAGAGCCTGAAGTGGGGCTTGAATTCAGGAACCACAGGATCATGACCTGAGTCAAAGTCAGACCCTTAACAGACTGAGCCACCCAGACACGTTTTCTTAGCAGCTTTTAATGAACATTTTAAAATTGTAATAAGACTCCTCTTTTTTTCTCTCAAAAGGACACCATGTAAGCATTTGATAAGAAAGTCAGAGAGATGGAATCTGTACTTTTTTTTATACTCTTGTAGTAGTAATTGATGGATATTATTAGAGTGTTAGCACATAGTATACAATGTGTACTTCCTATCTTGATAATGGCAGGGAAGATAAAGAAAGAATGACCTGGCCAAAACTCTTTGTAAATATATTCATCAACCTTCTTGATAGTATTTATGAATACAAACATAATTTATGGGTTTATGGAGCATGGGCTTACAGAAAATATTAGTGTCAACTAAGTAATTATCAGAGTATAATTGGATAAACATATGGATATGTTTTATGACTGAACTAGTCTTTTCGTATACATGATGTATTATGTGCATTATTTAGAGACATCATCTGTTATATCTGAACCAAGACACTGCTTATGTGAGGAGAAAGGAAGTAGGCAGCTGAGTGAGAAAATTTTCAACCTTTCACATGGAGTACGATGTTAGCTAGGAGTTTGTCATATATGGCCTTATCATGTTGAGGTACATCATCTAATTGCTTTTACAAGGTTATCCATATTTTCAGTATTGTATTTTAAGTTTATTTATTCTGAGAGAGAGAGCATGCATGGGAAGGGCAGAGAGAGGGGGCGAGAAAGAATCCCAAGCAGGTTTCACACCATCAGTGCAGAGCCCCATGCAGAACTTGAACCCACAAACCTGGTTTCAGCTAAAGTCATGATCTCACAGTTCATGAGATTGAGCCATGTATCAGGCTCTGTGCTGACAGCACAGAGCTTGCTTGAGATTCTCTCCCTCTGTCTCTCCCCCTCCCCCACTCTCATTCTCAAAATAAATAAACATTTAAAAAATAGCATTTACTCAAATTGACATCTCGATTTTGTTTGAAACTCTTATTTCAGTTAACTTTAAGAACATCACACTTTATTGATTTCCCTGCTTTCCTGGAGGCAACTTCCTCAATTTTCTAATTTTTTAATTCCTTTCCTGGAGACAATACACATAGAAACAATAATATAGCTATTGCAGTGGCAAAATAATTTTTTTTTCAGTTTGAATAAAGTTAGAGGGATATGATTTTACTTTTATAAGGTGAAATATCATTAAACCTTTTTTCCCACCTTACCTAAGAATTCTATTAATTGTTGAAGTGCCTGAGTAGCTCAGTCAGTTAAACTCTGACTTCAGCTTAGGTCATGATTTCACTGTTTGTGCATTCAAGCCACATGTCAGGTTTTGTGCTGACAGCTCAGAACCTGGCACCTCCTTCAGATTCTTTGTCTTCTCTTTGCCTCTACCCCCCCCCCCACTCACTCACTCTCTCTTTCTCTCTCTCTCTTTCAAAAATAAAGATTAAAAAGTTAAAAAAATATATATTAATTATTCCAAAAACAAAACTCTCCATAGAAATGGATTTCTTTCTATATGAAGGCTATATCTTCTTCGTTGATGCAGAATACTTATAAAATGGATGATGAGGAAAAGTAAGTAGGCCTTGTGAGACACACGCATTCCAAACAGTAGGATTCAAATCCAGTGCACAAACTGGAGCCATTTCACTTACATTTCTGGGCATGGTAAGATATTCTTTTACAATAGAAGGACAAATTACTGCAGCTTACAACTTCTGCATGTAGAAAATGGGTCTTTGCTGACCTGAAATTAACATATAGTTTATTTATATGTCCTATGATCAGTTCACTCAAATGACTACCAACTCTGAATAGGACAAGAAGTGAAAGTAGTTTCTTTAGCACATTCAGGCTACAATACAAGTAGCATTGGCACTTAGTGTTTATGAAAAAGAATATGTAAATGTTGAAGTTCTCTTGACCCTCTGAAAAATTCTATGGGAAAATTACAGTGGATGAGTTTGAACTTATTAAAATAAAGCTGTAACTTCTTAGACTAATCATTTTTCCTTAAAGAAAAGCTAGTTGACTACTACAGGACTTTGAATAATATTTAAAGCCTAATTATAGAATGTCAGATGAGCAACTGATCATTACAGGTTGAATACCCATAAACAATATGCTATGAATTAAGAAATGCCTTGGGGTGTCTCATCTCCCAAAAGTCAGAGTATATGTTCACTTATAAAAAAAAAGTGCAGCAGATATTTATATAAATGTGCCTCTGTAGTTTGTAAGTTAATAGTTGGAACATCTGAAAGTAAACATTTCTCTTTGGTGATCAGAGATATAAGCCAGCCCTGAATCTGTATCATAGTGACTCATGACAGGAAAATTTACTGAAGAGGCATATTAATAGATCTTTCAGGATAGCCCAGAATAGTAGAAAAGTTTTAGTCCATATGACTATAACTCTAAACGCCCATTCCATGAAGAAAAATTTCAATATTGTAGATAAATAAAAGGATCCAATCTTTGGATTTAGTATGAGCTCATTAAGAGAAGATCTATGATAATATTGATGGAGTCTATTCAAATATAAGGACTGTATCTCACCAAATCTGACCATGCTTTCTACATTTACATTTAATAATATAAACTTCTCTAGTAACATTTAAAAAGAAAACAATTTTTAATAAAACAGAAAATTAAAGATTCAGAAAATATTAGAAGAGAAAAAATATAAAAGTTTTTGCCAAAACATCTAGAAACTAAATGTAAAGAGTGGTGTTATAAAAAATATAAATTGCATACTGACTCGAGAAGAGAAAAGCTAAATGAATCTATAATAATTAAATGAATGGACTCAATAGTCAAAATTTTCCTCAAATAAACAATCAGCTTAGAGAATTTTAAGGCAAATTCTAACAAATAGTCAATAAAGAGATATATGTAATTTTATCCAATTCTTTCAGAAACTGAAAGAGAAAGTATTTCCTGACTCATTTTATTAGGCTATTAAAATTCTGATGTCAAAACTGTGCAAATATTTCTTTTTTGAATTAGCTTTAGATTAGAGGATAAAGGGGCGCCTGGGTGGCTTAGTCGGTTAAGCGTCCGACNTTAGATTAGAGGATAAAGATTTGCCCTTGGAGTCAGAACAGAGTTTAGGAATAAAGGGCCAAGACTTTAATCTAGGCTCTATTTTTAACTATGTGACATTGAACAAGTCATTTCTCTAGGTTTGTTTCCTCATTATAGTGCCACAGGATGTTCACATAAGTCAATGTGATAAAGGTTGCAGTATACACCATTATATGAATGCAAAATATGTATTGTAATCATTGATAGAGTAAGAAGAATATGAGAACTTTCTTGTCAGAAGCAAGCCAAGAGGTAAATAGTAGGAAATCCAAAGACCTAAAAGATAAAAGGTCTAAAAGGTTAAAAGACCTATGACCTAAAAAAGCTTGAAATTTGCTTTTCCCAAGTATTTTTAGAAGGCCTAAAAGCTTTTTTTTCAGTGTTTATTTATTTTTGAAACAGAGACCGAGCATGAGTGGAGAAGGGCAGAGAGAGAGAAAGAGAAAGAGAGAGAGGAAGACACAAAATCCGAAGCAAGATTCAGGCTCTGAACTGTCAGCACAGAGCCTACTGTGGGGCTTGAACTCACAGACCATGAGATCAGGACCTGAGCCAAAGTTGGACGCTTAACCGACTGAGACACCCAGGTGCCCCAGCTATTTGAACCTTAGAGACATGTTGTGAGTATATTAAAAATATGGTTCCTGATAGTAAAGAAAATAAATAAATAAGACTGAAAGAATTCTGAGATTATTTAAGAGTCAGAAAAAAAATAAATTCTTTTATATAGATCAATGACAAGAAATTGCTTCTCATTTTCTGACTCCAATCTTCAGGCACAGTCAGAATTCAGGTAATCCACAGTTCTCTATATTATTCAGATGGACATAAAAGGCATATCAGCAAATAGTTAGCTACTATGATGAAAACATACCATCTGAAAGGATAAATTGAAATACATATAGTTCACTTTAACACAATACTTTAAAAATGAAGAACTAGGCAAAAATTATATATAGCATAGAAGAAGGAAGGAAGAGATCCCTGAAGAAATCTTGGCTAATTGAGGTCTAGCTTGCCTCACTGGCAAACACAGAGAAAGAAATGGTCATTGTTCTGAGTTACAAACTTAACAGTAAAAGTCACTGGGACCAAACCCAGGTAAAACTATTTATTATGTATATATATTTTTTTATCTTGAATAGAAATCTTGTAAATCAAAAAATAATCACAATGATCTACAGTGATTTTTAAAATGCTTTCCTAAGTATCTAGACAAATTTGGCCTACCATTTATTTTTATATTTGTAACTGGAGTTATTTCAGAAGCAAAAACTTAAGGCATAATTAATGTCCTCTATTCATCCTAGAGTTTAAATGCTGTGGCTTTGAAACTACTGGGAAGAGTCTATTGAAGTCCAATCTACCCCATCCAAGGCTTTCCATCCCACTCCATTATAGGAATCTTGATGTTCTAAGAAATTATTGCTGTGGCAATGCATGGGGAGGAGACAAAATCTACCTTGGGCCTATCTTGATGCATTATCTATGAAAGATAGTTACTGCCAAATGGGAAGAGTTTATCTTAGTGTGTCATGTGAGTGAAATAACGGAGGTGATCTGCTTTCCCAGGGTTACACTCAGTGGAAAAACTCCAGGGCCCTTCAATTTAATGCTCTTTCAGTTTCCTATTCCTTCTCAAACCTAGCACAGCATACATTTGAGAATTAACAAATCTGTGATCCTTTACAGTATGATACCACTTTCAAGTCATGCAATATTTAGAATGGTAGGAGAGTAAGGTTATAGTGGTAGAATATTTGACTACTAAAAAAGATTTTCTCTAAGCTATTAAGTTGTCCCTGAGGATTTGATAAAATGTTTTCTGCTGCTCTGGTAGATTTCGGAATGCTGAAGCAGGTCTCTCATGGCAAAAAGCAAATTCCTCAGCATCTTGTTTGTTCAGGTGGCACTGATATCTAGGCTTGGATTGGAAGCATAAATACCTCTACAGGACTTATTCAATTCAGACATATAACCACTTTTCAGGGCTGATGAAATTCTGACTGTGGAGTCATTCACTACTTGTGTACCCCAAATCATTGCTTCTTTTCTCTCCATAGGGATTTTTTTCCTTTTCTACTACTTTTTCCTTCCAGGAAAACAAACATGATTCTTAGAGATACCCATTGACCTACTTTACTCAGAGAACAAATTTTTAGAGATTTCCAGTCTCTCTGGAAATGATTCATTTTTTTCTAGTTATAATATATATTATAGAATAAGACATAGGATATATATATGGTTGGGTAAACAATAACAACAGTAAAACAGGCGCTTCTGTGGTATGTTCCTGGAGCATCGAGAAAGAGTCCAGTAAAGTGAATATATCCAGTTTTACCATAATGATGTAAATTCCCTGAGATCTTTTAAATATAAAAGAATAAGTCTTTATAACAAAATCTTTGAGAGATGGCAGAAATTATTTTCAGAAGCAGATGAAAAGAAATTTCTACTTTATTTCCATATTGTTAATGGTAGTAAAAAGAAAATTATATATGACATAGAATTATGGAATATTTAACAGGAGCTAACTACTTATCTGAAGTAGTGTGGTTAATTCTCTGCTTTTCCATAGTGACTAAAGATACTGAGCATCAGTATCACTTTTTTCCCCCCACCCCTCAGCCCTTGGTGACAACAGTTCTACTTTCTGTTACTATGAATTTAACTTCATTTTTTAGATTTTACATATAAATGAGATCATGCAATTTGTCATTTATGTCTGGCTTATTTCACTTAGCATAGTGTCCTCAGTATTCATCCAGGTTGTTACAAACGGCAGGGTTTCCTTCTTTTTAAAGGCTGAATAATATTCCATTGCACATATGTACACCACACTTTCTTATTTTCATTTTTTAAATTTGAGTATAGTTGACACATGTTACATTAGTTTCAGGTGTACAACATAGTTATTCAACATCTCTGTACATGATGCTGTGCTCACCACAGGTGTAGCTACCATCTGATACCATACAACATTATTACAATATCACTGACTGTATTCCTTATTCTATACCTTTCATTCCCCATGACTTATTCTTTCCATAAGGAAGCCTGTACCTCTTACTTGCCTTCATCCATTGTGCTCATCCCCCATCCCTCTTCCGTGTGGCCATCACCAGTATGGTCTCTGTATTTATAGGTCTGATTCTGCTTTTTGCTTGTTTATTCATTTGTTTTGCTTCTTAGATTCCACATATGAGTGAAATCATATATATACTGCACTTTATCCCCTCATCTGGTGGCCCCACTGGGAGTAAATTTTGAAAAGATAGATTGTGAAAAGAACTGGTAAAGGAGGGAATTCACCACATTACTTCAGATAGTGTGGGTTTAGAGGATGCTAGGAGAGCCCACCTTAGCCCTAGACATAGTACAGTCATGAGATAGTGCATCTTGTAGTTCCTTTGGTATGGGTTATCAAAGAAGGAATTACAGATATTAAAAAGATGGACTAGGTTGTATGATTATATTCCCTGGGGCCTCTGAAAGACATCTGGACCAGAGACTCTTAGCTTCTAAGTTATACAAAGGGAGAGAAATCCAATAACAAATATTTTTCTACCAATTATGTTACTGAATTTGTTCTTGGACCTTGAAAATGAATAATAATTATTAAAATCCTTAATAATAATTAAAATTATTAAAATAATTATGTATTGACAATTTATTTTTATAATTAATTTATAAATTAACATAAGTATTAATTTAAAAATTAAAATTAATTAAAATCAAAGGTTATTAAAACCCATAATAATAAATATTAAATGATTTATGAGCAAAGAACAATAAAAAATCCCATAAGGAAGAGGGGACAAAGAATTAAAAATCATATATAAATTATTTTTTATATTAGCAGATAAAATAAGTCAGGTCAGATTGGCAAAGCATACGTTAATTACAAAAACCTAATAAATGGAGTTATTCAAAGAAATTTAAACAAAAATGGTCAAACTTCTGATTCAGAAAACATTAAAAATAGTTGAGTGACTAGTGTATTTCTAGATATAAGTATAAACCTCATCTTTCAAGAGACCTTTTAGTTGACTCAGGAAGATAACTTTGATCTTCCCTTAAAAGTTACATGATCAATACAATCTATGGGGCTAAAGCACATAAAAAAGAAAATATGTTAGTAAAAATATATGTTGTTGGACTCGCGCATTATTAATGCACTGAAGTTTGTTGAGATGATCAAAGAGCCTTATGAAGGATGTTATGGAGGAAGAAACAAGTTAGTTGATAACTAATTAGATAGTAGGCAGAGCACTGAGGATCCTTGCAAGAAAAGTATCTGAGAGGTAATCATCTCCATTTCCTAAACAAGGAAACAGGTTAAAAGCAGGAGACAAGTAGATGTCTGAAGATCAGTCATTTACTTAGTGGCATAGTTTAAAATCTAGCTTATGACTGCTTGAGTTCAGCTCCCACGTTTCTTCCAATAAACAATAATTTCAAGGAATCTACCCTCAAGAAACATAAGGTTATAGACTCATAAACCTGGTAGGTATCTCCATTCATATAAAACAATGGATTCATTAATTAAATAAATGTCAATCTCTGGTATTGCTAACAAGTACAAATCTAATCACTGTTCTAAGGAAATGAAGCTTGCAAGAGGTTTCATTGAGATGAGGGTTAATGGAAAAACTTTTTGAGGAAGAGACAATCAAAGAAGTTAAGGCTAAATTTCAGGCAACAAAAGCTGACTGTGGGAGATTAGAACACAAATGGACTTTACAGAAAGGAAATCTAGTGCTTACAGAGTCTCCTGCAAGGTTGGAGAACAGGCCTTAGAGATCACAGTCAGATCAAGCCCCGAATGAGTTTATGAAAGATGGATGACTGTCTCTGAGCACCAGCTACTATCGCATCAACAGTGACATTGGCCCCGTCACTCTGCCACAGAACCATTGCACTTGCCATGCGTGGGTATTGATGCCATGCTGCTGCTGTTATCATCCACCTTTGGAATGATTCTTACCTTCTTATACTAATATTCTCTATATCAGATTAGCAGAGAGAATGTCCCTTCTCTGGTTTCAAGGAATCTGAGAACTTGGCTGCCTGGCGTGTTCCCTCTACGTACTTCACAGTGCCTTAACAGTGTCACATGCAATGTGGTATCATTTGTTTTCATTATTATTCAATTCAGTTTTCATTAGAAGTTGTATTAGAAGCATTAGAATTATTAGAATTGTTATTTTTATTTTAGAATTCAAAATTTAAATTAAAAAATTTTATTCTCTGGGCCCATAAATTCTTCAGGAGTATGCATCCTAGTTTTCTAGTTATAGCTCTCTAACTATCATTATTATTTCGTAACTGCTATTTATTTATTTATTTAACAAAATTCTTGAGATAGAGAGAGACTGTGAGTGTGCAAGCATGTGAGCATCAGAAAGAAGGAAGAAGAGAATTCCAAACAGGCTCCATGCCCAGCACAGAGCCAGATGGCCGGCTCAATCTCACTACCACCATGAGGTCATGACCTGAGCTGAAATCAAGAGTCAGACACTAAACCAACTGAGCTACCCAGTGGCCACCTTGTAACTGCTTTCTAAAACAACTTACTTTCATTGGATGAGATTTGTAACATACAAGTTTTTAAATTTTATGTGACATGTTCTATTATCTACCATATGGTCAGTTATTTTGTGTATGTACTACTTGTGAATGATAGAAATGCTATCTTTGACAGGTATAGAATGCAGTGTTTTATAGATGTCCCTTAGATCAAGTTGTTCATCTCATTGTCAAAATCCTCTGTAATCAAACTACTATTATCACTCTTTACTCTTTACTAAATAAAGAGGTATATTAAAAATATTCCATGACAATTATGGAACTATTCATTCCTCTTTGGAGTTTTCTTAACTGTTCCTTCAAATATTTTGAGGCTAGGTTACCTGCAATTGTTAACATTGTTCAACTGAATGGAAATTTCTACCAATATGTATCACTATGTCTGATAAACATTTGCATATTAAACACCAGTGATGCATTAATAGAAGTATTAAACCAAGTATTTCATCTTTCAAAGTATTGTTTTTCTGCCCAAACTCATTATTTTGCCCACTTTGTGAAAATGAATATATGCCCTTCAAATACTTACTTTTACTTTGCCAGTTGGTACTACATTAAGCTTGATCAGGAGGGGGCCTTGGAGAAACATTGGAGGAGTAAAGGGTTTACTCACCTGTCAAGCTCCTATAG
The DNA here is from genome assembly GCF_008692635.1 of Crocuta crocuta. Classification (NCBI taxonomy): domain Eukaryota; kingdom Metazoa; phylum Chordata; class Mammalia; order Carnivora; family Hyaenidae; genus Crocuta; species Crocuta crocuta. The sequence continues at coordinate 164,932 of NW_027528807.1, forward strand.
TATGTGCAGCTTGTCCCCCGTCCCTGGCCCCGGTAGTGTGACTAGCTTCTGCGATGTCCACCATCTGCAGGGCACAGTGGTCTGCGATACACAGTGGTCAACCCCTTCTCCCCAGCATCTACCTTGGCTTGTTATGTAGCAGAGTTCCTCTGACCTTTGCTTGGTACTCTAGAGGGTAGATTTCAAGCAAATTATCTTACTGCGGTACCACAGTGATTTCTCTGCCTTTCAAAGAGCTGTGGCTATGCCCTCTACCACAGTCTGTATCTCAGTCTTGGGTTACAGGGAGCTCTTCATTCAATACTCCATCTCAGTCCTCTTATGGGTAGTAGATATTCATTTTATCTGTCTGGTATTTCTATATTTTTTAGAGTTCTCTTTAGTTCTTATTTTCTAACCCTTCATTACTCCAATTCCTTGTAACAGTTAATAATTCTTGATACTAAACTTCTGTTTTTCCGATTACTATGTGATTTTTTTTTTCTTGATTGGACACAAACTGATATACCATCTGTATTAGTCAGCTAGGACTAGCATACTGAAATGCCCTAGACAGGGTGGCTTAAATAAAGGAAATTTACTTTCTCACAATTTTAGAGGCTGGAAATCTGAGATCAGCGTTCTTGCATGATCAGATTGTGGTGAAAGCTGTCTTCCTGATTGTCAGAAGACAGCTTTCTCATTGTGCCCTTGCATGGAAGAGAGAGTTCTGGTGTTTCGTCCTCTTTTTATAAGGGCTCCAGGTTTTGGGTTTTTGGTTGCTGTTGTTTTTTCTTTTAACATCTGGGCACTACCCTTATGACTTTATTTAATTTTAATTATCTCCATAGAAACCCTGTCTTCATTACAATTACATGGAGAGTTGAACTTTAACATATGAATGGAAGGGAGTGGGTACAATTCAGTCCACAGCACATATTTCTTTTAATTCATACTTGCCTAGTATAACATTTTAAAATAATTTAAATTTAGAACTTCCAATACCTATATATTTTAAGAGCTATAATTTTATCTAGCCTACAAATAGATATTTCATATTTCATATATTTTCATAGATATTTTGCAGTAATGTAAATATTCTTGGAAACTTGTATTTGGGGGATCCTTTTTGACCTAATTTGAAAATATACTATTCCAAAAATATTTTTATTTTTTTTATGCCTGTTGCTTAAGTCCAGTTTAACCTGGGACCTTTTTAAACTAAATTGTAAAGTTGGAATTTGGGATTATACATAGTTTCAATTCACCCATGTGAGTGTCTAATTGTATTTGGGAGTCTTCTAGAGAGGATTATCAAGAGCTACAGCTTGATTCTTTCAGTGTGACAAGAATTTACCCTGGTTCAAGCAGTCAAGGGTCCTTTTCAGCTCTCCTTCATGGATCTGGACTTAAATGTGGAATCTCTGATCTTAATAAAAACTCTTCTCTTGTATCTTGTGCTTTGTGCAAATAGCTCCTTAAAGTCAGATATCAGGGAATGGCAGGTACTCTCAGAGAGTATTCTAGTTCTATTGCTTGCTGGTTCTTCTAGATTTGCACTTTTCTTGAATTTTTTCAGTCTGTGGGGAATTCCTTTAATTTTCTGTCAAATCATCCATGCGTTTAAACACATTTTTTAAAAAAATTTACCCCACATTTTAAATGTGATTCTAAAAGGAATTTGCCTTACTGCCTTGTCCACATATTATTCATTTCTTATTTTCTGCAGGTCATCTGTATTTTACTATTTCTTCTACATCCCAGTCATTTTACAATTAGCAAATAGAGAAAAAGTAGGTTGAGTGCTATTCAGCTATATTGTACTGGTGTTCTGAACTTTCTATGTATTTCTTGTGTTTCAGCATCTATAATGGTTTTTTTACTAGTCATGTTGCATTCTTTGTTATTTAATGCTTGAAATGAAATAATTAACGGTGTTATTCAGTCCTACCAACATTCTTTTTGGTTGTCAATCCATAGACATAATGCAATAATGGTGCCATGAAAGATGGAGGCATCTTCATTGTTTTGACAACTGAATCTTAGCCAGGAAGAGGTTCCTATGACATTTTCTTCCATCCAAAGGAGTTCTTATTTTTTCAGCTTATTTTTTATTATTTATTTTGAATTTCCTGAGTCGTCACATTTAATGCTTGTCCTGATCTTTATTATACCCTTGGCCTCTGCTTTATATTAATAAGGCTTTTCAAACAATGCTTCTCTCATCTGCCTTGGGTTTTACCTTACCCAGGGATATTTTTATTCAGCTGCAAACTCTTAATAGATTTCAAGAGAATATTACCATGTGAATGAAATTTAAATTCAATGAATCAAAAAAGGAAAGCCAGTCTTCCAATCCACCTCTTTTCTCCCCCATCTTTTGAATTTCTTTCTCTGAAGAAGGTACGAATTTGAAATTTCTCAAGGATTATCAAGTATTTAATTTCCTTGAAAGTCTCCATGTTTTCTTTTATGGTTCATTTTTCTATAAATTTTTAATTATCTATTACATAAAGTCAGAACCCTGGCACATTTCATAATATTGATACATAATAGTTACAGAGTGATTTCCTGGGTGGCTGAGAGTCTCCCACTATTAGTACAGTGTTTTGTATTGCTCATATTTCCAATTTATAATATGTTCATTGTTGCACCAATAAAACCTCATTAAATAACTTAAGTAGAACCTAGATATCTGTTGTTAGTATCTAATGTCATTATCCATATATTTGATAGGTGCAGAGACTGGCAGCTCAGAGCCTGGAGCCTATTTCGGAGTCTGTGACTCCCTCTCTCTCTGACCCTCCCCTGCTCACACTGTCTCTCTCTCTCTCTCCTAGAAATAAGTTAAAAAAAAAAAACATTAAAAAAATTACTAGTTATGGCAAAGCTGTCACTTTAAAGATAAAATAAAATTCTAAAGAGTTTCATACAGCTAAGGAGGACTTCCTGAAGAAGGACTTCTCTCCCTAAGCAGGGAATCAACTCTTGTGGGAGAAAGTGTGGTTGTAGCCTACTGGATGATAGAGAAGTACTCTGGGTTGCTTAACCCAGAGCTGGTTGACAGAGACTGGACAGCTTAATACACCTAATAACAATGTAAGGGTGATAAAAGGAGAAGGTAAAGAGGAAATAAGCTCCTTTATATTTATATTTTATATCTATTGGTTGTTTGTAAGAGAAAAAAATCAATTAAAAGCCAAATACACAATTTAATGATTAATGTTAAACATAAATATACATAATGCTTATGATTAAAATTGGAGGTTAGAAAGTGGGAGAAGAAGCATGGAGGAAAAAGTACGAATTACTTATATATTTGTATATATTAGGCAATTAGAAAATATGATATATTGGAAGTGTTTACTCTAAAAATATAGATTGTCTTAAATCATGCAATGCATTACATGATGAGACTCATAACACATACTTACTGCTGTATCCCCTTTTCTGTAAAGTGGGACCCTTGTTCAAATGTGACTTTATGTAAAACTCCATGTTAGTGTATTTTTTCATTTTTTCTGTTCTTTTCTCTACTATTTATTCTTTTCTCTACCATTTTTATTGGCAGATGAAGAATTATTAACTCATTTAAGTGTTTATTTATTTTCCAGAGGGGTGGGGAGAAGTAGAAACAGAGGGAGACAGAAGATTCGAAGCAAGCTGTCAGCACAAAGCCTGATGCAGGGCTCCAAGTCATGAACCATGAGATCATGACCTGAACCAAAGGCAGATACTTAAGTGACTGAGCCACCCAGGCACACTTATTCTTTTCTTCCCTTTTATTTTTTTTGAATTTAATGGTTATTCAGTTTTGAGAGAGAGAGAGGCAGAGAGAGGGAGACACAGAACTTGAAGCAGGCTTCAGGCTCTCAGCTGTCAGCACAGAGTCCAATGTAGGGCTTGAACTCAGGAACCATGAGATCATGACCTTAAGCGAAGTCGGATACTCATCTGACTGAGCCACCCAGGCACCCATCCTAGACACCTTTCTAATTCATTTTAAATGGCAACCACTTTTGCAAAGCTTCTAAGACCAAGACTGTGCTAGTGTTGCTTCCCAAATGGTTTTCATTAACTCAGAAACATATTCCTTAATCAATCATCTCTCTCGTCCATCTTCAGATTACATCTCACTTGAATCAGTTACCTGCAAGTCAAAGCTCCTATTAGTACATTTTTTTTTTTAGTAATGCATCTCCTTGAGTGGATAGTTCCTTCTCTCTCTTTACAAAAAACTAGCACTTCCCAAGCTAGATTGTGTTATGTCTTTACACAGTTATTAATCTCATAACCAAGAGAGGAATTGGGGATAGATCATTAGGAGATCACCAGTTTTTCCTGAAGGGCAGGCATTTTCATCATCAATGAACAAAGAAGTAATACCATCTTCTGTCAATCTGTTTTGAGATACTTTTATTTTATCTTTCATTCATCTGTTTTGGGTTCTTTCTGTTGGCTCAGAGGGTTACAAAAAATTTTGAGAATCCAGAATTTTCAAAACACTAACCCAGATTTTCTCATCCCAAGTCTTAAGATTTTGCTGTTTCTCAATCAAGGCCTAACTTTGGTTAGAAAACCCATCAGGCTTGTGAATTCAACCTCTTCTCACAATCTATTATTCTTCTAATTTAGTCCTAGTCCTGGTCCTCAGCTTTTCTGCCTTCTAGCTGCAGGAAATTTCTGTCCCTTCAAAGACTACCTAGAAGGCTCTCTGGGTTTTCTGCTACCCCCTACACATTCACTTGCACACTTCTATTTGTTGGGGAATGGTGCTCAGCTTTTCATTGCTTATCCCCTGTGCATTGAGAACTAAGCAGCCAACTTCTAATACCATGGTTCTTCAATTACTATAATTTTTCAAATGCCTGAGATGTTTCAATGGCTACTGCATTTCTCTATTGGGTTCTCTTCCCACCTTACCACCAATGAAGTGTTGATCGGTTGCTTTGCAGTCTTATGCCAGGAGCTATCAATATTGCATTTTCAGCAATGCTATGGTCATCCGTGCCAGCTAGCTGGTGAGTAATCCAACTAAAATTCCCACTTTGGACTCTACCTCCTAAAACAACTTCTTGTATCAACTGTAGTTTGAATTGGCTAGAAATCTGTATCTGAGACTCTAGATTTAGTACGGGTTATATATCAGTGAGAAAGAACAATTTCTAAAAGAAATAAAGGAAGCAGTATTTGATACAGAGGCTGAACTGCAGTGAAGTTGTAACAGAGGCTCAGTAAAACCTTGAACAAGGTTTAAAGCCTGGATGGCCTTTCAGAGTGTTCTCATTTGAGAGAAGAAAACAAAGAAAACTCTTAACACAGTCATATCAACTAATCATATACATACAAGCTGCCACCAGGAAGGAGCTAAACTTGGATTTGAAGGTTTCTCATACAGAAGAGAAAATAATGGCGAAGAATTTAGCTATGTCCTCATTCAACCAACATTCTTAATATCTAGCAAAATTAGTATCCCACTCCTGCAAGGGTCTGAAAAGCATACCACATCATCCACTACAATCATAAAAATATTTTACACCACTCTATGCAAATACATTTTTAAAAATCAGGACTGAAAAATTCTCTAGGAAAATGTCCTTTACTAAAGTTGACCACAAAAGACTTAAGTAGTTGAAATGAATGATTTTAAAAAAAGAATTGCTGAAAATTATCCAACCAAGTCCATTTGTTTTCAAAGCAGAAAATCTCTAAAGAGCTGTTAATTTTAGTGTGATTTCAGATAAGAAAACATTTATCAGTCAGTCATTCAACCAAGAGTTTCTTGGACACATAATATGGAATGAGCTCAAGTTGAACACAAAATAGATAAGATAGACAAAATTCTCTTTCAACATGAAATTTGTTTTGTGGTAGATGCAATAAACATTCACACAATAATACAATTTTAGGTAGGAATAGGTGAGATGAAATCTTTGGGTCCTATCATCACTCCAAGGATTTGGATTCCTCTTCTACACATAGAGTCATTGAAAAATAATTTAAGCACCTTCCTAACCAGAAATATGTGTGGTTCACACTCTCTCAACCTCTCGCATGCAGCTGAAGATATGTACCTAAGTCAGGCTAAAATGAGCATCTAAGTGCAGCAAGCCACCCCTAGGTCACAATCAAAACGTTTCTACACAATGCTCCATGTTTTCTTCTCCATAACAATGGCTAGATATCTGAGCCTGGTTGTCATAGAAGCCATATGTTGGAGAGAGATCCATCATCTGATTCCAGAATTACCTTTTGAAGAAAAGACCATCCTGCCTCTTTGCCTTGGCACTGACTAGATATTATATAATGAGAAATAAATATCTATTGTGTTTAGTCTCTGATACTGGTAAGGAGACTGTATGTCAAAGTAGATAGCATTGCATTCATAGTACAAAAGGAGAGGGAACGTAGAATGACAGGAAGTAAGGTATATTTAGTTAAGGTCAACAATAATGGTTTCTCGGAGAAGAATATATTTGAGCAGACACATAAATAGTGAAGCAATAACACATAAACATCCATTTTAAGAATATTCTGGGCAGATAATCAGCCCCTGAATAGGAACACTTTTAAATAACTTTAAGGAAAAGAGAGTGAAACAAACTGGCTGGTGCAAGTACTATGAATTTGATAGGTGAATAGAGCAAGACCAGATATGGCTTTATCACCCAAGTTTTGAACTTGGAGTTTTATTATAGGAAGAGTAATATTTGATTAATTTTAAACATTGTACCAGATGCCAGATACCATTGTAATATTTTAAACATCACTATATTACTCCAAGAAGGCAAAGCTGAATTAATTCAACCCTGTTAGGCAGGCAGCTATTAGAGTTACCCAAGGAAGGATACTGCTAATTTTGCTTATACTGATGGTGATGGGAAAAATAAATAAGAGTTAAATACAGTGTATATTTTGAATTACTGATCCGTTTATTGATTAGTCCATTGGTATTAACCTATTAATTGTATAGTAAGAAGGAAAATTCTAAAAACGCCAAGGTCATGCAGAGTTTTTCATCTCCACTATGAGCATATGGAAATATCCTTTATTAGGACTACTGAAAACTTGTACAACAGTTGAGATAAAGATAAGGGAAATCAAGATTCTGTTTTCAACATGAAACTGTGTTATTTCTATCAACGTGTGACGTGAAGAACTCAATAAACATTATAAATCTAATATGACTCTAAGAAAGAGGTAAACCTAGAGGTATAAAGCCGATACCAGTGCATAAATAGTATGTAAAGCAATAGTAAATTAGTGTTCTTATTATGGGAAAGAATAGAAAGCATAGGAAGTAATTTTAGAAAAAGGAGAATGAACCAGCAAAGAAGGCTAAAAGGAGCTGTCCTTGAGGTAGAAGGGAAGCCAGGCATATGCAGGAGGTACCTAAAGCTGGGGCAAGAGTTTTTCGAAAATAAGGGAATGTGAGAAGGTCAAGTATCGAGAGGCTAGCTCAGGCCTCAAACAAGATTTTGCCCTTGAATTTGGGAGGTTGAAAGGTTTTTTCATTTTGTTTTTGTTTTTTGTTTTTACTTTTTAAAAAGTGGGGTTTTGTTAAAGGTTTTAGGGTAGTTTATCTTAGTTCTTGTAGATTTATGAGAAAATGGTAGGTCAGGCCATAAAAGTCAGTGAGTACAGACAATTCTAAGAAGCAGTATCGCTGTAAACGACTAGAGTGAAATGAAGCAGTTGGAGGAATGAACATGATACCCCAAGGGAGTAATTTGTTGTTTTTAATATGTGAAATATACAACATATTTATGTACTGATGGGGATGATGCTCCAGTGCAGAAGGAAAAAATGATAATACAGGAAAAAAAAAGGGGGGGTAATTTCACAAGCAAAGTCTGTGGGTGGGAAAAACTGCACAGGAATTGCTATGGCCTTTAAAACCAGAGCCATTCCTTCACTGGAACAGGAGGACAGGCAGGAAGTAGATGAAGAGTTAGCCATGTTGGTAGATTTGGTGGAGAGAAGTCAAGCTAAATCTCTTCTGAATTTGTTATTGTGTCCATCATCAGCGAAGGCCTAGGGAGAGAGATCTGGAAGTTTAAAGAGAGGAGAGCGCGTGAAAAAGCAATCTGATAAGGAGTAAAATGAATTTGCCTCAAAAATGTGGAAGAACGGCATACGCAGTAAAATCATGGAAAATCAGAAACTTGAAGGTCCAGGTGAGGATCCAAACAATTAAACTTTCAGTTCCATTGGAAATGATTTGGTACACTATGGGGTGGTGGTGAGGGAATAATTATTTAAATTAAGATATTTTTGAGGTGATGCAACTATTGGTTGGATGTTTAAAAACTGGAAACCATTAAGTAATTGGCACAGAGAAAAATGTTTTTTAAGAAGGCAAGCTAGGAACTGAGAAGCGATCTAGACCCCGCATTGCCCTCAGTGCCATGGCAACCAAATTGTGATTTTTCAGTATTGTTGACAGAAAGATACATAGAGATGAGTATGTCTTCTTCCAGTTTTGCCAATGACATTCTTTTAAATATATATATGAAATCATGAGATTAAAAATCAAAAACAACACCTGGATAAAAATCTAGCAATAGTATTTCAAATCTTCCCAGGACATATAGGCTTTGGAATCATTCTCATGATACTAATTTTAGGGTTACATTCATCCTGCTGTGGGATGTAAAGCACATCAGGTCACATAGCCATGCCCTGTGGGGTTGTTGTTGTTCTTGTTGTTGTTGTTTTCAATGAGGCTATGATGGCAAACACAATTGTCTTAGTAGTTTAAAGACTACTTCAAAGAGGACAATCATTAACTTTGTGTATCCAGCACATTTTCCTGTGACAGGATCAATATACAATGATGGGATTTACAATGTGCTCACTGGAGACAGAGAGCACAAATACAGTGATTTCTTATCTTGGTCTTTAGCAAGGATATGTATGTTCAAGTTTAGAATTCAAGTGATCAATCTCTCTTATATTTTTTAAAAAATTTTCTCTTTATTTATTATTGAGAAAGAAACAGAGCATGAGTTGGGGAGGGGCAGAGAGAGAGGGAGATACAAAATCTGAAGCAGGCTCCAGGCTCTGAGTTGTCAGCACAGGGCCCCACGCGAGGCTCGAACCCACAAACCGTGAGATCATGACCTGAGCCGAAGTTGGATGTTTAACTGACTGAGCCACCCAGGTGCCCCTCTCTTATATTTTTATGTTGTTAGTGGTTGAGAATCTCTGAATGAGATACTCATTCTAAGTTTTATGAGACATTGAATCATTTCTTAAAAATAAAGAAATTAAATATTACTCATGTCATTGTATATTCATTAATGAAAAAGGAATCAATTCTTATTTTTTCACTATTTTGAATGTAGTGTGATTCTACATAAGGAACATGACTTTAGTTTCTTTTGAAGTTTGCAAACTAGCTCCAGGGAGAAAATAAAAACATAAAGGAAGTAGATAGCGTGTAAATACCACTGAGCAAGAATGGCTGTGCAACTTGAGCACAGGAACACAAAAATAAAATAAATATTATAACCTTTTTTAATGTTTATTCATTTTTGAGACAGAGAGAGACAGAGCACGAGCTGGGGAGGGGCAGAGAGAGAGGGAAACACAGAATCTGAAGCAGGCTCCAGGCTCTGAGCTGCCAGCACAGAGCCTGATGTGGGGCTTGAACCCACGAACCCTGTAATCATGACCTGAGCCAAACTCAGACGCTTAACTGACTGAGCCATCCAGGCACACCAAAATAAATATTATAGACAGTAAAATCCAGGTGAGTGTGTATGGAGTATGAAGAATGTGAACAAAATTTGGGAAAAAAAATCATCAAATTTTAACAAAAAAGAATATAGGGCCTCATCATTAAATTAAAGTATCAAATGAAAGTCATGAAAAATAAGAGAAACATTGGCAAGTGGAGAAACTCAGTTTTCTGGTTGGCAAATATTTAAAACAAAAAACAATGTGTGTTTTTACTTTTATTTTGCCTAATGGTTAACGTTCAACTTTGAAGTTTATCTTGTATATAAGGAAACTTTTAAAGAGTAAAACAAAGAAGACCTAATATCTCAGGAAATAAGAGCTAATTAATTATTGCAAATCACGTTGAACATTCACGTTCCCAATGATACTGGTTATTTACACAAAAGCCCCATTTCTTTTCTCTTTTCTTATGTTTTTTATTTATTTCTGAGAGAGAAAGAGAGACAGCATGAGCAGGGGAAGGTCAGAGAGAGAGAGGGGGAAATGCAGAATCCAAAGCAGGCTCCAGGTTCCGAGCCAGCTGTTAGCACAGAGCCCGACGCGGCGCTCAAACCCACGAACCGTGAGATCATGACCTGAGCCAAAGTCGGATGCTCACCCTACTGAGCCACCCAGGTGACCCACAAAAGCCCCATTTCTGTATGCAACTCAACTTATGGTTTTTGCTTTTCTCTGCTATCAAATACTCTCATTCTAACCTGAAGATGCTTCAAAATAAGGTTTCACTAGTTTATTTCTTTAAGGAAATACAATGAAAAATAAGATAGAAACAATAGAAATTTGTATATGCAGTGAGTTGGTTAAACCACAGTCATTTTTGTCACTTTTATTTTTATCTCATAGGACAAAAGGGTGTAAATCAAATCCATGCCAACAAAAGCATTTAATTTCAGTAAGTAATTAAAAAAATTCCTCTGCTAATATAAAATGCTTCTTTGGGGAAGTGACTTTTCAAACTACAAGAAGGCGTAGTACCACAGAGAGGCCATAGAGATTTCGTTGCAAGTTGTAAAATAAACAGATTCTTAGAGAATGGATATGTTTGTACTCACTACTGTGCTTATAATGAGATTTGAATTCAACTTCTTCCATACTAATTGTATTAAACTGTGTACATAAAAGTGATGGAATAAGGGTGATTTGGGGATTAGGCAAGCAATCGAAGGTTTGGGAAAATGATAAGAAATTAATATGTGCTTGATTTTTTTTTGACTCCTGTATGTGTATTTCTTTGAAGAAAGTAAAGGAGCAATAAAGACCTTTAAATGGAAATAGAAGTGAAGTCAAACTTGAGCTATGATGTTATGATGTATGTATTTTGATTTCTGTGTGGTTTTGCTTTTTTATCTTTTCCTGATTTTTTTTATTTAAATTTGGGTTTGTGTGGCTTTTGGTTCTTAATTTTTGTGCAAAAAAAGCCCAAATCAAAACTAAAAGCAAAATCTTCACTTAGAATGTGGCCTCAGTAGAATAAAATCTCACTCTATAGAACCTAGTATCTTCAAAAATTGGCATACAATAATCAATCAGAGGCATTTGTGCTCTCTAATAAATAAAATAATATGAATAGTTCACATTAGAGAACTCATTTTACAAGTAGATGCCACAACTCTTTTGTATTCAATTAAAATTTGCTACATAACTTTCTAGGATTACATGAAAAGATTGTAACATTTAGTTTCATAGGAAATATTCACTCTTCAAATCCCCTAATAATTAATGAGTGCATAGTAAACCAATGGGGAAGATCCGTTATGTCTAAAGGGTAGTATCATTTAGTTTGTTATATTCCTAATAGTCATTTAAATAATTATTGATTAATACCTTGTCAGGGATAAACAAATAACATTTATACACTAAGATGATCTCAAATGTTCCCTCGGGCTACCCTTTCCCTCAATAACTATCAGTTACTCCTTTACTCTCAGTTAAAGTGAAACTATCAATTATTCAAGTCTAAGAAAAACATGTAGCATATATTATGTTCAATGATATTTCAAGAAACCTATAAGATAAAATTAGATGATACAAACTGTATATGTATATTAAAATTTAGTTATTTCCATTAGGCCAAAAGAGAAAGTATCTAAATCAGAGAGTATTTTACAAGAAAGACATAGGAGCCGTTATATGAACGTTAAAAATTGTTCTAGTCAACCTGTATGCATATAAAATATGGAAAAATAATTTTATAAGATATTTATACATATCGCAGTTCGTTTTATGCTTTTTTTAAAATGGGAATATCTAACACATTCTTTCACTTTGATCCTTCATATTCTAAAGTATATATTTTAATTTTCCATCTATCTTTACAATATGCTACATATATGAGCAAAAATGTGACATATACAGAAAATATCCTTATAATAGCTTTATAAACTTTTAATACTTGCAACATAAATAAGAGAAAGTTTTTTCATATGGCTTTTTACAAATGGAATTTTATTATTCAAACCCTGTCTACATTGGAAATATAGCTGATTCACATTTCTAATCATTGCTTCATCAGTAAAAGCAGTAAAGGATCACATAAAACAAGAAGAAATTAGTTTAACTTTCCATTTTAATTAGTCACACCTATCTTATTAGGTATTTAAACCTTGATAACCCAGATTCAGAATTATTAAGATTAAGGTATAATTAGCTATTCGAATCAATTTTGTCATTCAATTCTATTAATTCTGTTGCTAAAATTTATCACATAATTAATCCTAATATTATTCATTATAACCCACAATTAACAGTCTAGTAAGTCTATAGATGGAAACTGATATAATTTGAAAAACTACTGCGCCAGCATTTTTGCTATCACATTTGCATTGATTGCCTACTCTTTCTATGAATAATAATGGAAGTAAATTTAACTTAAACTTTGTACATTAGATATTAGCAGTGTCTAGCATTTTTCAATTATTTGAAGAATCGTATCTCACTTAGTAGATGGTTTTAGTTAAATACTGTTTAAAACAGCATGCCATATTGCTGTTTTTTTTTCTGTCAGTATGAAGGATGGCAGTATTCTTAAAATAAAATATCTCAAAACAAGCATATTTCCCAATAAAATGTTAGCAATATAAATCAAATCAAAGGTAGGCAAAGCACAAATAAATCACAGGTGCATTGATTTTATTTCACAAAATGCAAACCTTTCATAGTATTTGTTTTTATTATTTATTAACACTGGTTGGAAACTAAACTCAGAAAAACATTTTAACATTTCTTAATGGAAAGACATTTTTTTAAAAAAATTCAAAACAAATGTCCCTTTAAATCTACACTTCCGGGGGCGCCTGGGTGGCTTAGTCGGTTAAGCGTCCGACTTTCGCTTAGGTCATGATCTCGCGGTTCGTGGGTTCGAGCCCCGCGTCGGGCTCTGTGCTGACTGCCAGCTCAGAGCCTGGAGCCTGTTTCAGTCTGTGACTCCCTCTCTCTCTGACCCTCCCCTGCTCACGCTCTCTCTCTCTCTAGAAATAAAAAAAAAAAAAAAACCTTAAATCTACACTTCCGAACACAAGAGGGCATTTAGTTTCCCTTGCATTTCATAGTCCACTAACTTTCCATTTTTCTGATCTATTATTTTTTACGTTTTCCTTTATCAAATCAGAAACTATTCTTCCTTATTCTCTTTTATCTGTTGAGCTTTCCTCTTGTTTCTCCGAGAATATAGATCATAAAAGAACTCTTACAGACTCCTGCCAAGACACTTATCCACCCACTCACATTTGGATGATATATTCTGCCTTTCCACCTGCTGCTGTGGATGAACTATGCTTATGTTCCTAATTAATATCTATATCCCTTTCTTTGTGAATAGATTCCTTCCCCTCAGGAACATCATTTTATCATTTGTCTTCTCTCTCCAGGATCAACATTTTCCCCCCTCTCTACTATATCATTCTCATTAGCAGCAATAAATTTGTGATTTCCCCAAATTTAAAAGAATAAAATGATAAAAAAGTCACACTCTCTTTAACTTGCCTCTCTCCTATTTCTGCTCTGCAATTTTTCTCTCTTATACCTCCAATTTCTCTCTTGAATGCTACCTAATCAAGCTCCTCACCACTCTTTTCTCCTGATCTCTACATTGGTATGTCCAATGACTCCATGACTTTATTTTGATGAATTATTGTCAGCTGCAATGGACATAGTTGATCGTTCCCTTACTCACTGAATAGCTGTTTTAATTGGCTTTGTGGACACCCTACTCTCTTGAAATCGCTTCTTCCTAACTGGATAATCCTTTCCAGTCACTTTTGTTAGTTCTTCATTGTCGAAACCTGAAAATATTAGAGGGCTCCAAGACTTCATCTTTAGATCATTTCTCTTTCTCTCTATTCTCATATCTTACCCATTTTTGAAATCATTTTAAACATCATCTATACTTGATATCTTCAACATTCATATTTTTTGTGTATTATACTCCTGTGAACACCAAACTACATTTTTGACATTGCAATTTGAAAGTCCAATAGGTATATCAAGAAATTATCACATTGATGTAAATGTTACTTACAATAAAATTCACTCATTAATGTGTACAATTTGTTAACTTTTGTCATATGTATATATCCATAAACCATCTCTACAAACAAGATGATGAATACATCTATTACTCTTTTTCATCACAACACTTTATAATAATTGAATTCCATCCCTTCTCTTTCTCATGCTTCACTTCCTAGCCCTGGTCTCCAGGTCACAATTTTTCCTGCTTTCTGCTACTGTAGATCAATTTTAATTTTCTACAGTTTGAGATAAATGTAATTACATAGTATATACTCTATTTGGACTGGCTTCCTTCACTCAGTATAATTCAGTATAATTATTTTGAGATTTCTGTGCATTGTTGCGTGCATTCATTTTTACTGCTGGGTGACATTTTATTGTATGAAAATATCACTATTTGTTTATTCATTTACTTGTTTATGCAGTTTTGTTACCCTCCCATCCATTTTAGCATCATTACAGATTATGTTCATATGAACATTTGAGTACAATTATTTTTATGGGCAGAGGCTTACAGTTCTTTTGAGTAAATGCCAAGGAGTAGGATAGCTGAATCATATAATTGGTATATGTCTAACTCTAAAAACTGGCAATCTGTTTCCCAATGGTGTATAAATATTTACACTACTATCAGTAGTGTATATGGATTCCAGTTTTCCCATATCTTCCCCAATAACTAAATCAACAGTGTTTTTAAATTATTGCCATTCATTCAATATAATCCCAGCCATTGGTTGGGATTATATTGAGACTGTAAATCAATTTGGAAGGAATTGACATCCTAATATTGAATGTTATCACCCAGAAACATGGTTCAACTCTTCATTTTTTTAGGTTTTCTTTAAGTTCTATCAACTCAATTTTGAGGCTTTCAGCAAACAAATCTTGCACGTCTTTTGTCAGATTTATTTAAAAAATTGATATTTAAATATTTAATGTTTAAACAGTATAGTTTTTATTTAAAATATTTTTGTTAAGTAAATTATTTTTTGTTATTCAGAACTGCAGTTGACTTTTGTATACTGACTTTTTATCTTGAACTTTATATTTACTCCTTTGCTCTACAAAGGCTTTTTAAAATTTTTTTGATTTCTTTGATTAGATTTTCATGTTCCATTAAGTTTTCTAATGGGTAATCATGTCATCCAAAAATAAAGTTAGGTTCATATCCTTAAAATCTTTATTTTATAGTTTATAAATTTCTACTTGTTCCTTATTAATCTGTACTCATTTTATTTCTTCTTCTTACCTTATTACAATGACTGGAACTTCCAAAACAGTGTTGGACAAACGTGGAAGTAGATCTCATTATCTTGTAGGTATCCTTTCTCATATGGTATATTTTATCACTAAGCATAAATATTAGCTGTGGGATATTAATACACATTCTTTATCAAGTGAGAGGTTTTTCCTTTACTGCTACATTTGATGTTGTTTTTATTGGAAAAATGGCAAATTTTGTCAAATAAATTTTATTTTCCTGCTTCTTTGCAATCCTAGTACATTTTTAAAAATATGTGTTATTAATTTCACCTTGGGTGCTGGATATTTTAGTATTTCTACAAATATTCTAAGAATTTCTTTTTAAAAAATTTTAAAATATTTTACTTACTTTCGAGAGACAGAGCGTAAGTCAGGGAGGGACAGAGAGAAGGGGAGACACAGAATCCGAAGCAGGCTTTAGGGTCTGAGCTGTCAGCATAGAGCTGGATGCGGGGCTCAAACCCAGAAACAGTGAGATCATGACCTGAGCTAAAGTTGGACACTTAACCAACTGAGCCACCCAGATGCCCCTCTAAGAATTTCTCTGGATATTCTATAGTTAACTTGGAATCTGTTTCATTCCTATAGGTGTTTTAAAACCTGTCAGATGAAACCTGAGCAATGTCTATGTTAGTTAATTCCTGCTACTAAAGCAGAACCGTTCTGAGTATTCTAAACAGTCTACAATGAAGTTTCATATTCTGGTTGGTGGAAAGAGTGTCTTTTCCTGGAAATGAGTGAGCACTAGCTTCAATTCTCTCTAATCTTCCCAGATAGTTCTTTCCCAGGTCTTGATTACTTTTTGCCTATACATGCATTAATAAGTATTGTGCTGACTGCAAAGGAGACAATCAACTAAACTAAAAAGCAACGGACAGAATGGGAGAAGATATTTGCAGATTATATATCAGATAAAAGATTAGCACTCAAAATCTATAAAGAATTTATGTGTGAATAGATATGTGAATAGAGCTAGAGTGTATTATGCTAAGGGAAATAAGGTGGGCAGAGAAAGACAAATATTTTTTTTTAATTTTTTTTTATGTTTTATTTATTTCCAGGAGAGAGAGAGACAGCGTGAGCAGGGGAGGGTCAGAGAGAGAGGGAGTCACAGACCAAAAGAGGCTCCAGGCTCTGAGCTGGCAGTCAGCACAGAGCCCGACGCGGGGCTCGAACCCACAACCGCGAGATCATGACCTAAGCGAAAGTCGGACGCTTAACCGACTAAGCCACCCCCGCGCCCCGAGAAAGACAAATATTATATGATTTCACTCATATGTGGAATTTAAGAAACATAACAGATGGACATAAGGGAAGGAAGGAAAAATAAGATAAAAACAGGAGAGAGGAAAACCATAAGACACTCTAAAATACAGAGAACACACTGTGGGCCGCTGGAGGGGAGGTGGGTGGAGGGATGGGTTAAATGGGTGATGGACATTAAGGAGGGCACTTTTTGGGATGATCACTGGGTGTTATATGTAAGTGATGAATCGCTGGGTTCTACTTCTGAAACCAATACTACACTGTATGTTAACTAACTTGAATTTTAATCTTTTTTCATTTGGAAAAAAGAATTATTTTGCTGAATACGAAGGGATACTTAGATAATCTTTAGAGTGCTCTCTTTGTGCAATTCTATCTTCTGTAGTACTTTGTCCCATCCACTGTAGCTGTTCCAGTCTCCCTGAACTTCCTTTACTCAAATCAGTGAATATTTGAGACTTTGCTGGATCCCCTCTCACTGCACCATGTTCTGGAAACACTAAGGCATTACACTGGGACAAAGAGTGGAGTCTGTTTATTTCCTAGTTTTCTGGGTATAGTCCACGTCTTGATAACCTTCATTTTATATATTTCATTTCATTTTCTTTCTTTCTTTTTAATGCTTTTGCTTACTTCAGGAGGGAAGGTAAAACCTCTTTCTTTTATACCGTCATGGCCAGAAGTAGATGTCCTGTAGACCAGACAATAACTCCAAGAACAAACTATATTATTTTGTCCCAAAACTTTCCCTCTAACATTCCTTTCTAATTTGGTTACTGCAAATCCATTTTTACATAGCTTGCAGCAATAGTCATGACATATTTCCTGATTCATTTCTTTTAATTTCTGTAGTATAAGATAAGTACAAATTGAAATGTTTCTACCCCCAGTATATACCTAGGGCCTGACTATCACTTATTCCTTCCCACTTATAATATAGACAAAACCACTCTACTCTCTTATCTGTAGTATTCAAGAGTCTAATCTTATTTCATTAGTCAGAATAATCTTATCATATCTTTTAAATCAGGGTATTCTTTGCTAGTTACCATATAATAGCTTTTCAAGTCACACAAAATAAACAAATAATCTATCCTAATGGACTATATGACTATAGCAGTTCTCCTTCCTTGTGGCTATGAAATATGAAATAATTTCCTGGAATCCTCCTTCTTGCTCACACAGCTCCAGACACATTGGCCTCCCTACAAGTCTTCAAGATCACCTTCCTTAGGAACTTTCTGTTTTCTTTTTCTTCTAACTGGGTCCTTATTTCCATAGATATTCAGATGTCAGCATTGTCTCTTCATTCGCCCTGTCTAAGGTCTTTAGATGACTATTTCCTTTTTTATGAGGACTTCCTTGACTCTTTAACTTTTAAAAGTATCATCCAGCCTTCCCTTCCCAATTTAAATTTTTTCTATTCCCTAGCCACCAAATGAATGCAGTGCATTTTTAAAAAAATGTTTCTTATTGTGTTCTATCCTTTTACACTATAACACAAACTTCCTGAGAACAGGGATCTTTGTCTATTTTGTTCACTGCTAAATTCTTAGCCCTTGGAAACACTATGGCTTCTATTTAAAGCAAAATACGTAGTGTATATCTATATTTATAATAAACTAAGTTTCTTTCTAACATTAATCATAATTTCTGCTAATTTTAAGCTGATCTTTGCCTGCAGCCTATATAATTTTGTAGATAATTATTTCTTCTTTTGCTTTATATCACACTGAAGGATTATGTTGTATAAGTGAGGTACCCCTTTTTTGTATTCTAAAACATTTTTAGCATATAGAATTATGTGAAGAGTAATATTATAACTATCCATATATACAATATCCAGAATAAACCAGTATAATTTAGTATTTCTGTTTTTCAGTTTATTGTATTTCCAATTTGATGCTGCTGATATTTAAAGAGGATGTAATTTATTATCTATTATCAAGTTTCTCTGAAGGATTCTTTTTAGGAGTCTAAGAGGTAACACCAGTAGCAAAACTGCCTACCATAGCAAAATAACGCTCCTCCTCATTTTCTTGTGTTGTGTAAGATTACTGGTATTAGTCACATCAAGGCCAATTAAAGGTATTCATTTTTCACCTTTATATATTTTAAAACCTTACTTTAAAACTTACACACTGTATCGAAGCTATGTTCTGAATAGATGGACCCAGAAGCTGCTAACACATGGATTGGCTATGGAAATTGTAAAATAACATGCCCACTGAAAAATAAAGTCAGGATCATGGCTAGCTTATAGAAAGTTTAATATTTTGATAGTCAACTGTTCAAATATAGACTTTTACCTTATTTTTCAAATTATGGAGATTCCCCTTTACGTTAAATTCAGCCATTTAAAAAATAATGCTTCCATGATTCAAGTAAACATTTTTAACCGAATCTCTTTTTAATAAGATTACTGTAAATGTTACACATGTTGAAATATATTTCTGAAGGTATGTGAAGTTGTTACAGTATCTGATGCAAAATAGAATGGTTAGCGTTTATTCAAAATGGTACTTAAAGTAATTGTTAATGTTTTGTGGATACTTATATCTGGCTAAAATATCATCCATTTTCTAAAATTAATGTATATTTATATTAGCTCTTTGGTTCTATAGTTTTATATTGTAAGGCAAAATAATATATATTTATCCTCTTGTGGGTTTGTCAGTCCATACTTGAAAGTTGTCAAGAAAGGAAAGTTATCAATAATATTATCAATAAATTTATACTGATAGTACTACTAATCAGTAATATCTGAAGTTAGTACTAGTGTCTACATTTATTCTCACTAAATCTATAAACTACTTTTCCCTGCACAAATTTGGATATATCCTAGTATAAATTGTACCTAAAACAATAAAAATGCACATTATTCAAACTAAATAGCATATAGAAACTTATTAAATGAAGTAATGGAGTAAATTAAAAGTAATTTCCAATCCTATAAATTAATACAATATTGCTTATTTGAGGATAGGTAAACAGAATATATGTTTCATACTCCTGTTGTTATCCAAGTATTTGACCAGTTAACCAATATACTTATATGGCTAGAATTACTTTAATTACTTTATAGACAATTTTTATAAATTAATTTATAAAATAATAAAATTTAAATATATATATAATTTATAAATACATTAATTAATTTTATATATTAATTTATTTTGAATTAATTAAATTTATAAATTTGTTTATGGACATAATGGTACTAAGAAATGAAATGAATAGCAAGCCAATGAAAAAAGTGTATAATATGGTATATTTTTAACTTAAAATGGAAAACCAAAACATTATCATATTAATGAAATACACATTATCACATCTTATTTTAGGTAATAGGTCTAGCATAAGCCATTGTTTCATTTTGCTTTATTTTACTGTATAGAAACTAACAAAATTGACGTGGGGAAAAAATCAAACTCCAAACTTCAAATACGTTAATGAAAATATTTTTAAATGCTATATATGAAGTAATAAAACAAATGACCTTGGTTTAGAAGAGTTTTTCTGGCAGTTCTCAGGATAGAAGTTACTCTATTACTTACACCTAAAACTAATGTAACACTGTATGTTAACTGGAATTAAAATGAAAACTTAAAAAAAAAAAAAGAAGTTACTCTATTACTGCCAAAACGCAAGTGCTAGTCTGTAAAGCCTTGCCCATCATCACCATTATCACAAAACAGGGAAGGCAATTTGGAGTGGGAAGTTGCAGCAGACATTTTACATAATTGGAAAAGAATTACAAGTCCTTAGTTACAGAATTTGCACAAAACTGTCTAGGAAATAACAGAAATATAACATAGCCAGAGACATATAAATTTGGCCAAGACTTTGTCCTTTGAAAACTGAACTTGACAAAGTTACAGAGACAATACAAATGTTCTAGGATAAATGATTGAAGAAAAGTATCCCATATGGATTAATAGGTCAGGGGAAAAAAATAAAAATAACCAAAGGAAGAGATTTTGATTTAAAGCATATTTTTACTTATTCATCATATACATTATAAATTTATAGAATACATATATATGAATTCATTCATAAAGTATATTAGGATAATATTTGTATATCATATGCATAATTATTATAACTAGAAATTCTATATTACAGTTATTATAGAATCAGAAAACTGATTATTCCCCAAACGATATTGGATAGGTCTCTATCGAATTTCAGATCTGCATATCAAGTTTATTTTGGACAGTGAGACCATAATTGTCCAGCCACTTAAACTTAGTTTTTCATAATTGGAATCATTTCCTAGGCCCCCGATTAGCAAACTTTTTGTCTGTAAAAGGCCAGATGGTAAATATTTTTGATATTACAGGCCAAATGGTCTCTCTCATAAGTGCTCAACTCTTATGTTGTAGTGCAGAGATAGTGAAAGACAACATGTAAACGAATGAGACTGGCTGTGTTCCAATAAAACTTTATTAATAAAAACTGGTGTCAGTCTGAATTTGGTCCATAGACCAGTTTGCCAACTCCTATCATATAGACATGATTCAGAAAAGTGAAAAAAAAAATCAACCTCCTGTAACAGAAAATTTAAATACTTTTAGTGAGGATTTGGTCTCATTTTTCCCTGTGTCCATCTCTTTCAGTCACTCCCATGCAACTCCATTATGCTTATCTACTTTTATGTCCTATGTGCGCAAACCCAATTTGTGGTTTTCATATTGTGCTTCTCTTTCTTCTTATCCCATCTCTCCAGTATTTTTTTTTTACATGTATAGGGGAATTTATCCTTTTACAATATAAAATATGCACTCATCTGTCCATCCCCTTTGTGACATTCCTGGTATATTTAACAAATGGATCATATTAACATCTTTGTACCTTCTATATTCTCCATTCTTTCTATTCACATTGCCATACACTGCTTTCACATGAAGTACCTAATCTCTTGCATCTTATTTTAAAAAATCCTTCATAATCTGAATTCTGTCAAGTGTCAACCATAGAAACAGATCCACATAACACTAAATAACTTACAGTATTCATAAGACACTCTTTTCTGTACCCAAGCATTTGTTCCACATTGTCCCGGGAATCACTTCACACTCTGGACAACAGTCATGCACCTTTTAATAAAGAGCTCCAGGAAGCTCGTAAATATTTGATGGGACCTATATTGTGAATGTGTTAAAAAAAAATCTTAGTTCAATAGTACAATGTTTGTTTGATTCTTAAAAATTGATCAGTTTTACTTTGAAGTATTCTTTCACAGCATTGTAAGGATTGATTTGGAGACATTAAGTGACAACCGATGTCAAGAATACATGGATAGGCAGCAGAGCATCTGACATCATAGCCATCAGAAAAAAGAATAAATTCCTAAAGTCATTAATTCAAGCAGACATGTATAAATCAATCTATAAGACAGAATAGCATCTTTCAATTCATACTAAAGGTATCTTTCAATAACATACTGAACACTATAATGCTTTGCTTTTTTCTCATGGTATTTGGTTTTGTGAATTTGAATTCATGGAGTGAACTAATGCCTTCATACCTGGACTTGGTTAGATGGTACAGTGATTTATACCACCTTCTGATGACTCCCACACCTGAACTTAAATCTATGTTGAAACCTTCTGAAAAGAGTATTTTCAGGGAAAGGTTTTTAAGATAAAATTTGGTTTAGATATTCACATCACTACAGAATTTATTTTGTTAGCATTTGCCTTGCTTTCTTAATATGATCAAGAAATAATATAGGATCTTAACAGAAATGGGATAGTATCTCTCTATACATTATTAAGGAAACATTAAAAACACAGGATATTTATATTTCGTTTTATAAATAACACATAGATTCAAACATTGAGATGAAAAAACATTAATTAAATAAAATATTTGGCATTCTTACTCATTTATGAAGTTTACAAAATAGGATAACTTCTTTTTAGAAACAAGGGAGAAAAATGCAGCATAAATGGCTACATTGCACAGATGCAAATTCAAAATATGTATTTTATTCTCCTCATTATAAAAGCTAAGTGATAGAACAGCAAGCAGATCACTGATTGATCCAAGACAAAAATTAACCAGCCAAGATCCATATATTTCTAATAAGGACTAGAAGCACTGTTTCAAAATATAAACACATAAACTTCTGGGAAATTACATAATTTATAACATCAACTATTTACTTACCCTCTGTTTCTGTTTCTCCCTTTCTGCCTAGTAAAAGAAATCTAAATTTTTATAGGTACTAGCATAAAAAACATATATGCTACCTTCCCTTGATGCTTGCTGTTGTCATGTCACTCAATTCTGTCCAATGAGAAATAAGCATGTGTGTCAGGTGGCTGTTTCATTGCACTTACAGTACCCAGCTTTCATGGGATCATCGTCCTTTTTTTATATTCTTATCAATGCCATCATTCTTTTCTCCCTCCTCCCTGTCACTTTGTTTTCCTCCTCTACTCTCTTTTTTCCTTAAGATTTGAAAGAAAACAATAATTAACACCTATCATGACAGAAAAACGCAATATTTTGAGAGTCTTGATAGCTACCCAACATAAGTGATTGAAACACATCATGATAAAGGTTGGCTAAATTTTCAGGTTTATTGGTTAGTTGGATACTTTCTTCAGGAAAATATTATTTAAGTCATTTGTTTTATTTTTCCCACAGGTCTCTCTCCTTTGAATGTTTTATGTTAATTAATATAATTTTTTATGTATTCATGATTGTATTCCTTAATAATTTATGTTTTGCAGTATCTTCCCTCCATCCGTATCATGTTATATTTTGTGGTGCCTTTTGGGAAAGACAAGTCAACACTTTTTTTGGAGTATGTCAAACGGTTTTTCTTGTTTGATACATGAAAAAACATAGAGTGGCATGAGATTTCATGCAAATGTGACATTGTCCTACACGAGAGAAAACTATAATTCTTCAACTTAGGTTGTAATATATAATATTTGACATGATTTGATCAATGGGCAAGCATGATATGGGGATTGCGTGTGAAAGTGTGGTTCAAGGGTCTAATCACACACTTCAGTTTGTGTGATTGAAGTGCAAAATACATTGTGATTTGGTCAGTTAATACTGCTGATTTTTCTAACAAGGATTTTCATTTGTTTTTGAGGTTCCGTGTAGATAGTCTTTCTGTGTCTGTTTTTCTCCTTGAATCCAGAGAAGAGACTCTATAGCTGGCCCCTGTTAATGACTTGGAATGTGATACAGGCACTTGCTCTTTCCTGCATCCTATTGAGTTATTAACTCCACCATCAGTATTCTTCCCTTTTCTTTTTTCTTTCTTTGGCCATCATTTATTATAGAGATACTTATTATGGATTTAATCTTAGTCCATCTGAGACAGTATCCTCAGCCGTACAAATTCAAATGAAAAGAGATGTGTTTTGGGCACAAACTGATAGAGTTGGCACAAATTGATAGAGTTTCAAGATTTCTGTAATAGATACATACATACTCAATCATATTGCTGAGTTGAAAGAAATGTATTTCCAATAAGCAGTATTTACTAGGTTTAACAATGGTTTAATAGCTACCTGTCCATTACATGGTAGTCAAAGCTAAAAAATGTATTGTTAATAATCAACTGGCATTTCAGAAAGCATAAGACAACTGCCGTATGAAATTCAAACTTTGAGACAGCCCACTTTATAGCCTTGCTCTTGAGTCTCATTCATGAAATGAATGTATCATGAAATGAAGGTATCAGAGATTGGCCATTGTAAAAAGGATGTGACCATCAAAGGGCTGAAATTTTTATTATTTTCTCTTAAATCTTCTCAGCTTTTCTCTTTTGAATCTTACTTTTCTTCTACTTAGAATGGATTCCTTTTTTTAAAAAATTATTTATTTAAATTCAAGTTAGTTAACATACAGTGTAGTATTGGTTTCAGAAGTAGAACCCAGCGATTCATCACTTACATATAACACCCAATGCTCATCCCAACAAGTGCCCTCGTTAGCACCCATCACCCATTTAACCCATCCCCCTTTCAGTGGCACACAGTATGTTCTCCAGATTTGAGTGTTATTGGTTTTCCTCCCTCCCTGTTTTTATCTTATTTTTCCTTTCTTCCCTTATGTTCATCTGTTGTGTTTCTTAAATTCCACATATGAATGAAATCATATAATATTTGTCTTCCTCTGCTCACCTTATTCCGATCAGCATAATACACTCTAGCTCTATTCACATTGTTGCAAACGGCAAGATTTCATTCTTTTTCATCAGCGAGTAGTATTCCATTGTATATATGTACCACCTCTTCTTTATCCATTCATCAGTTGATGGACATTTGGGCTCTTTCCATAATTTGGGTATTGTTGATAGCACTGCTAGAAACATGTGCCCATTCAAATCAGCATTTATGTATCCTTTGAATAAATACATAGTGGTGCAATTGCTGTGTTGTAGTAGCTCTATTTTTTTTATTATTTGAAGAACCTCCATACTGTTTTCCAGAGTGGCTGCACCAGTTTGCATTCCCACCAACAGCGTAAAAGGGTTCCCCTTTCTCCAAATCCTCACCAGCATTTGTCATTTCCTGAGTTGTTCATTTTAGCCAGTCTGACAGGTGTGAGGTGGTACCTCACTGTGGTTTTGATTTGTATTTTCCTGATGATGAGTGATGTTGAGCACCTTTTCATGTGTTTGTTACCCATCTGGATGTTTTCTTTGGAAAAGTGTCTGTCCATGTCCTCTGAACATTTTTTAATTGGATTATTTGGTTTTTCGATGTTGAGTTTGATTAGATCTTTACAGATTTTGGATACTAACAATCCTTTATCTGATATGTAATTTGCAAATATCTTCTCCCATTCTGTCAGTTGCCTTTTAGTTTTATCGATTGTTTCCTTTGCTTCGCAGAAGTTTTGGTTGTTGTTTGGTTGGGGTTTTGTTTTTGTTTTTGTTTTATCTTAATGAGGTCCCAACAGTTCAATTATGCTTTTGTCTTCCTTGCCTTCTGAGATATATCTAGTAAGAAGTTGCTATGGCCAAGGTCAAAGAGGTTGTTGCCTGTGTTCCCCTCTAGGATTTTGATGGTTTCCTGTCTCACATTTAGGTCATTCATCCATTTTGTATTTATTTTTGAAATAAATACAAGAAGAAAGTAGTCCAGTTTCATTCTGTATGTCACTGTCCAGTTTTTCCAGCACCATTTGCTGAAGAGACTGTTGTTGTTGTTGTTGTTGTTGTTGTTTTGGGCAGATACTCTTTCCTGCTTTGTGAAAGATTAGTTGACCATATAGTTGTGAGTTCATATAAAATGTGGTTCACATTCATCTCTTGATTATACAAGTCATTACTTTTTTTTAAAGAGTTATTTAAATTTTTTTTAATGTTTTATTTATTTCTAGGAGAGAGAGAGAGAGAGACAGCGTGAGCAGGGGAGGGTCAGAGAGAGAGGGAGTCACAGACTCTGAAACAGGCTCCAGCCTCTGAGCTGGCAGTCAGCACAGAGCCCGACGCGGGGCTCGAACCCACAAATCGTGAGATCATGACCTAAGTGAAAGTCAGACACTTAACTGACTAAGCCACCCAGGCGCCCCACAAGTCATTACTTTTAATGTAGTTTGTTTATCAATCCTTTTGTTGGTGATTTTTTTGTCTTGTTACATAAATCTTTCACCAAATATGCAAGATCATGAATATCTCACAGCTTATATTCTGAAATCTTTATCGTTTTGCACTCTAAAATACAGTACATCAAACTAACTACCTTACAACTAAATAGTGTATAACTCCTAATAAATTTCTGTAAATTCCTTTAGCTTTTTTCCATATGCACTCTTATAATCCATTTACAATTTTGTTTCCTCTGCTTCCCTCTAATCTTTCAAAAAAAATTTTTGGCTTACTATACTGACAGGACTCAAGTGCAATGTTAAATATTATTAGTGGTTGTGGGAATCCTTTTTTTATTACTAATATTTTAATATTAAAAAATGTTCCATTTGGATTTTTTAATTTGTCCTTTGTGAGAGTATTAGACCCAATAGCCTAGTCTGCCACTGTGAAAGCAAATATTAAGCTTCCTTTATCTTCTAGGTGAAAGTAATTTCCCCTTCAGTAATTACAACCTTTAAAAGAACAATTATAGTATGGACTGCCATTTTCCTGCTCATAACAAGAGACTGAGGTCTATTTAAAATAATATTTTCATGATA
This sequence comes from Crocuta crocuta, assembly GCF_008692635.1. Lineage (NCBI taxonomy): Eukaryota > Metazoa > Chordata > Mammalia > Carnivora > Hyaenidae > Crocuta > Crocuta crocuta. The sequence continues at coordinate 191,863 of NW_027528807.1, forward strand.
AAATATAGTAATAATGGCAGATGGACAGATATTAAATACTTGTTAACTACTCACAGAATATTAGGTGCTGTGAGAAATACACAAAGTTTTAAGATTTGTTTACTGATTTTGGGGATGGTGAAAATCATACAAGCATCCTAGATAATATTATTAGAAATTGATAGATTTCTTGATATGTTTTGACAATGGATAAGCATTTAGCTTCCTCCAACCCTACCCACCCCCCACATTGGTAAAATACAATTGATAACTAGTATTATTACATAACAAACAATTTAAACATTTTTGTGATTCCAAGATGATCTCTTAAAAATTATCTACAGTAAAATATTCACCCATTCATCAGCATGTTAGACTAATTAGAGGAGTAAGAAAGTAATACTTGCAGAGAAGTGATATTTCTCCTGTGAAGATACTTTAAATTGAAAAAATCAAGATGGATACACAGAGTAGATCATCTTCATCTCCTATAACTACATATGCATTGTGAGTTTGTAAATCATTTTGGGGGAAAAAATGGTTTTGACCTGACAGGGAAGAGATGTTAATATATTCTTTTAGTATTCTGGAAAAGGTTATTTCATTTTTAAGGTTTTGAAATATTATTCTAGTGAAAAAAATATATATAGCTAATTTGCCACTGAATTTGATGGTCTTTGGAAAATCTGTCTTCAGAAGATAGAAAGCTTAAATGAGTAAGTAAATTTTAAGTAGATTTGACTGCTTAGATCTGTTGCCATGAAAAGGACAGAAAAGGAATTGATAGAAAAGACAAAACTAAATAATTTAGGTAGCTTTCTTTTAAGTTTGCAAAAAAACAAATAATTTAAAAATATATGTGCAAAAACTCACACAACTGAAAATTCCATGTTCCGTAAACCACAAGCATATATTAAGAAAGACTAAAAAATGTTTAGACGTATGTACTTTCAGTCCCACCCATCTTTAATATTACAGCATGAAGTGCAAATACATTACAATGGTTAATATGTCCCTGCAGTTATTTGCATTATGTAACTATTATTCTATACTTAGAGTTATTTAGTGTATAATTATAAATGTAAATTAGCAATCAAAAAGTTACAACCAAATGAACTATGTGTTGTGTAACTTTCCCTGAACAGTTGGGAATATATACTTATTTTAGAATCTTCTGAGCCGTAGTCAGATGCATTATCCATTGCGCCACAGGCCCCCTCTAATATATACTTATTTTAAAGCAAAAGATAATCCAGTAAGTTTTTTATGATCAGTCACTCGACTATTACACAATTATAGAAAACAATATGGGAATTTGCCATAAATTTCTGGTTCAGAAAGTGCAGACTTCAGTGCCTATAGTATATTATGCCATAATGTTTATTTCAATGTTAAAATTTAAAGTTTAAAGTTATTAGAAATTATACCAAAAATTATGGAAATTCTATAATGAGAACTTTAGAAGTAGAATCAATCCTGTTTATTTTAATGTCATAAGAGAAATACAGATAAACTGTAAAAAGTTGAAAATATCAATATATCAATAAAACATGAAAAGCAGTTATCCATGGTCTTATGTCAGGGAATGAATGAAATATATATGGTATATATATATATATATATATATATATCATATATATGAATATGATATATATGTGTGTACAGATATGTGAGTATATATATGTGTTTGCATATTTCTTGTATATGTTCATATATATTTTCAATATCATAAATATATTTGCAAGTCTTAATGTTGTCATTTAATGGATGAATAGTATTTCATTTATGAATACATAATTTTTATTCATAATATCTAATATTATTTCCAAGTGTGAAAAGCAACCATGATTCCAAAAATATCAGGTATGGAATAATTTAGAAGAGCACTGCATGGAAAATAAGGACAATTTCATTTAGATTTTAGCTTTGTTTTTCCTAGTGAATTCCATCAATTTTAAGCATCACTTTTTTTTATTGCTCTGAATTTAAGATGTAGCAGACAATTGCTATCACCAAGGAAGTGGTCAACTCCTGCAGTGTATATTACAATTTGTATAAATGGCTTCTAGGCAGGTCTGGAGCAGAATAATGGAGAGATCTTTGAGAAACACTGTTGTGGTTATACCCCAGAAGGCACAGCAAATGATACCATATGATAAAACACAGATTTTAAAAACCCTGAACTGAAAAGCATTTTCAAAGTTATAGTTACAAAATGTAAAGAATATTTTAGGTCTACTCTAAACAGTTTAATCTGCATGTATTTTCTTCTTCATAGAGCCACAAGTGACACATGATAAAAATTTATTCTAAATGACTCAAGTTTTCAGTACGTATTTAATGAAAATTGTAAGTGTTCCAACAGTATTGTGAAATGGTTTGACAGTATTATGTTTTCCCTAGTGATGTATATAATGATGGTTCATCTGATAACCAGCAGTGTCTCAGATTTAATGAATTTTAGATAATTGTATAATCTAGGACATTTCATCTATCTAAATAAGGGGTTGACTAAATGACACATGTCAGAATTATTTCAGCAGCTTCTTCTGATCAAGGAAACAGATCTTTTGCCCTCCAGAGATTTACACTTCACTGAGAGTTTTCATGTGGTTCTCACTAATCTTAAATAAATAAAAATGTCCTCTGAAACATAAACACACGCACGCACACACATGCACATTCACACACATGGACACACTCACACATATATCTCTTATATTTGTACTTTTTTGTACCTAATACCTCTGCTCCCCTTAACTCATTTACTCATCAAAACACCAAAACTTATAGTATAAATTCAGTGTTTTTATGTAAGTGGTCTCATTTAGTTCACGAGTGACTACGTGCTATATCTGGTGGACAATTGTCAATCCTCATCACCGTATCTCTACAGCATTTGAGATTGCTGATCACTGTGAGTTTCAGAACAAGAAGTCTATTATCTTTATTTTAGTTTTCCAAGAACTCTTTGTTCTCTTCTTACGACTCTTGCCTTCATATCTTGCTTACGTAACTCAGAGTTAAGGAGTTTTCTTCTGCCTTTTGCTCTTTCTATGTTGGTGTCCCGTACAGCTATCTTCAGCTCTGCCATCTACTCAGCCTACATAGCCTTCATCACACTTTCCTGCACGCTTAGGCTTCAGTAACCTCACAGAAGGATGGTTTATAAATCTGCATTTTCTCCAATCTAAGATATCCAACAATTTTCTACACAACTAATTATAGAACACCCATAAGCCTCTTCAACTCCCTTCCTTTTCCTACCTGGCATTTGCTTCTACATTCTTCGAACAATATTGTCCTTTGTCCTGGGCAAGGGTGGTGACTGCCCCTGATCCCATGTTTTAGAGGGTACTACCTCTCAGAAAAACACATATTAAAAAATTTATGAAATGCCACTTGGGCACCTTGGCCAATTGAGAGATTGCTAGTGCAGGTTCTGGTAGACGGCAACCTGTGAACCTAAATATTCTGTTTTGTGATTAACGTGATCAGGGGTCCAAATGCTTCTCCACATTCTTTTTTTTTTTTTTTTTTTACAAATAGTTTATTGTCAAGTTGGTTTCCATATAACACCCAGTGCTCATCCCCACAAGTGCCCTCCTCCATGCCCATCTCCTCCCCCCCCCCACCACCCATGAGTCCTCGGTTTGTTCTCAGCATTCAAGAGTCTCTCATGGTTTGCCTCTCTCCCTCTCCCCCACTATTTCCCCCCTTCTTCTCCCCCATGGTCCACATTCTTTTTCTCTGCACTGAAGGTTTGTGGGTGGACACAGTCAATATAGGATACTTCCCTAGGGTACCAGGAGGACATCTGTTCAGACTACAGAAATGCATGGGGTTCTTGCCCCAAGCCCCAAATCACAAATATCTAGACTTTTACCCTAGTCTTGTGCTTTTTAAAAGTTTTTGTTTAATTTTGTCTGCTTTTTAGTAAATGGAATTTTTATTGGAATTATATAATAGTTCTTCTTTTCTCTCTTCTTTCATTCAAATTTTGTGGTTTTATAATACTGTGCAAAATGGTTTCTTACACTACTCACTTATTTTCATTATTATGATGGCTGGCTAATTTTTTGGGGGGGCTTGTTTGTTTTACCAAGTGCTGAGAGTAGTGTTAGTGTTAACATTTCCCTCTTTGTGAACCTGCTTATTTCTCCTTGTAGCTTCATTGAAATATACTTCATACATTTTGAGATCGTATTGCTAGAGGTACGCAAATTTAAAGTGTGTGCATTTCCTAGAAATCTTAAACTTTTTATCACTATGAAATCACTATAATTATTCTCCCCTTTAGGCAATGTTATCTGATACAAATATTGTTACAGCTTCTTCCCTTTACTTGCTTTTGCAAAATCTATCTTTTTCCCGTTCTTCAAGGTAAAATTTCTGTATATCTTTTACATGTCACAACCAGAGTATAGCTTTTTTTTTAAGTTTATTTTGAATGAGAGAGAAAGAAAGAAGGAGAGAGGAACAGGTGGAGAGAGTGAGAGAATCCCAAGCAGGCTCCATGCTCAGCACAGAGCCCGACTCATGCTCGATCTCCTGAACCATGAGACCATGACCTGAGCTGGAATCAAGAGTCAGATGTTGTCTTTTAAACAGATCACTTAGGGGCCCCTGGTTGGCTCAGTTGGTTAGGTGTCTGACTTCGACTCCAGTTGTGATCTCGCAGTCTGTGAGTTTGAGCCCCACGTCGGGCTCTGTGCTAACAGCTCAGAGCCTGGAGCCTACTTCGGATTCTGTGTCTTCCTCTCTCTTTGCCTCTCCCCTGCTCAGGCTCTTTCTCCCCATCTCTCTCAAAATTAACATTAAAAAAATGTTTTAAGTAAATAAATGGATCACTTAGTCCATAGATGCTTAATGTCATTTCAGATATGTCTTAATTAGATCTATCTTTTTATGTGCCTTCTAATTGTACTATTGTTAATGTTCTAATTTTCATGTTTTTAAAAATCAAAGCTTGGCTTCTTCTGGAATTGTATTTTAAAATTTACCCTCTCATTTTATTATTTTACCTTCATTAGTTTATAAGTTATGTACTGTTTCCAACATTTTAGTGGTTGTCATAAAACAGCATTGGGCAAGCTGCTCTGGCCCACTATAAACCATTCCCTGCCATGCCAGTCATTTACATACTGTCATTGGCTGTTTTTACACGAATACGGCAGAGCTGAGTAGTTGTCAAAGGAACTGTGTGGCCCATAAAGATGGTAATATTTACAATCTGTCCCTTTGTAGAAAAAGTTTGCCTAACCCTCCCATAGAAAATAAAATATCAGTTCTTAATGTGACTGTTTTTTCATGCAAGACAGTTACAGGGGTCAGATACAGTCACTTGCTTAAAACAACTAAAAGCCAGACAAAAATAGATGAAAAGAAAGTTTTTCGGGCTCTATACGTTAGTCAAGAAAAGAAAATGATCTTATAGAGATGAGAAACAAATGAAATGAGCCCTGTGCTATGGCAATTTAATGCCTGGACTGAATTTCAAGACTATGAAGGAGAGAGGGTAGACTCGGGCAGAGATTAGATTTCAACAATATCTTCAACCAGTCTTTTCACTGCTGTTTCTGCTGTCTCCCCGATTACTAACCATGCCTCCTACATTCCCCCATAACCTACCAACATAAACTTTTTAAAGACGGCTTCTTTTTTTAAATGTTTATTTATTTTTGAGAGAGAGAGAGAGAACACAAGGAGGGAAGGAGCAAAGAGAGGGACACAGAATCTGTAGCAGTCACCAGGCTCTGAGCTGTGAGTGCAGAGCCCCATCTGGGCTCGAACTCATGAGCCCTGAGATCATGACATGAGCCAAAAGTTGGATGCTTAACCAACTGAGCCACCCAGTTGCCCAAGACATCTTTCGATCTCCCCACTGGTTTTCTCGAAACTTGTTTGGTTTAGTCTTGCTGTTGCTTATTGTTGTTTTGTCAGTCCCTAAAAACCATGTTTCCATGTTCTTTCATTTCTCCTGGGCTGATCTTTCAAGTGAGACTCAACCAGTCTGTGTGAATGATCTTAGAATAATTATAACCCCTTTTTACTTTGTTGTTTATTTCCAATATAACCTTCTTATTTCTTTCTTGATTCTTAACCTGACTATGTCAATGTCTTACTGCTACTCCTTGTCTTCAATCCATTACTTCATTATCATCCTTGCTACTTGAGTGCTCTATCTAGTACAAAGTTTCATTAATTATGACTATCTGCTCAAAAAGTTTTAAGAAATATCCATATACTATAGGATGAGTTAATTCATATGCATGGAAAACTAATCTTATCATGATCTTTTAAAGTGTATCAGAGAGGATGGCTATCAAATTAAAACTTCAGGCACCTGGGTGGCTCAGTCGGTTAACTGTCCAACTTCAGCTCTGGTCATGATCTCGCAGTCATGAGTTTGAGTCCTGCCCCGGGATCTGTACTGACAGCTCAGAGCCTGGAACCTGCTTCAGATTCTGTGTCTCCCTCTCTCTCTTCCCCTTGCCTAGTCATGCTCTGCCTGTCTCTCTCTCAAAAATATATAAGCATTAAAAAAAGTTTTTAAAAACTTACCTGCATGTGTTCTGAAGATGTTTTTACGTTTCTAATGTTTATAACCTATAAAGCAACATAAATATTCAAAACACCATAATGTAAAATCACTGCCTAATGACTAATTTAATTATTAACATGAATTGAATCTCTAGTTTACAACACTTATCTATACTAAACATATGAATAATGAATTTCATTGTCCTGATAATATATGCTAATTTAGGTAATTGTTCATTAGAATAGCCCTATTTACTTGTCCAGTATATAAGGTTTTATTATATAAATGCAAAACTGTAATATGCCTATATTACAATTACATAATTTTAAAGCTATTTTCTTAACACATAAAAGAAATGGCAACAGCATCAATTTATCACATTTATTTTCAACTATGAAATTAAATTTTATGGAAAATAATAGTATAACAAAAAGATGTTTTCTCCTTTGCACTTGAGTTTATGCACTGTCTTATACTATTAACCTCAAAAATCAGTCTTGTTACCATTGAAAGAGAAATGATAATACTTGCTATAGAAGCAGAAAATCAGTTACAGACATGAGAATAAAATATCCATATTTATATAAGAAGCATTTTTACTAAAACTTTAGTTCAAACATTATCAAGTGGGAAAGAACTGTGTTTTTCTCAAATGGATACAGAAAGGTCACATATATATTTTTATATAATTAAATAAAACTATTTGTCAAATCCCAAACTTTTAGGTTAAACTGAGGAAGACAGTGCAAGTTTACTGTTAGTGTATCTTGGTCAGTTTTTATCTGGGTCTTTCAGCTGTGTCAGAAAAAGTGCATGAAATCTGCCATTACATTACTTAAATTAGGTTTTCCGGAGAACATTAGAGAATAAAGGGATACATTTAAAGTCTATACTATGAAGACATTTCTGCATTTGATGCAATGTTTCTTTGTGATGCTAAAAAGCATTTAAACAAGTAATACAATTGAAAATAATTCATAGGTGAGTTTTAAAATACAGTTACTAAGATATGTTCTTCTGATACTCCAATTTGAATATAAAGTTTTGGATCTGTGCCTATTTTTTGTATTTTGCATCTTTTTCTTTAGGCTTTAATCCATTAAAGTCACTAATTTGCAGTCACTATTTCCCAAAGGAGCACTAAAATGGCTCCTAATTTTGAAAAGAATCTTTAAAATTAACAAGTGTATGAACATTTATATTTTTGAGTTAATTGGGAAGGAGATTGAAGAAATGAAAATATTGGCAAATCATAAGGGGGAAAAAGAAAACTAATGATAAAAGGAGACAGAAAGTAGGAAAGTGCTCAAGACTAATGAGATTCAAACAGATAAAACAGGCAATTATAGGACTCGGTGAAAAACATATATCATCATTAATTTCAACTTTGTCCAACTGTTATTCACTCACTCAAGCTGTCATTGTCTTCTTCCGGATGTTTGCATTGCTCACCTCCAGGAAAAATCTGTATGGCTAATTTCATGAAGAGTTAGCATTTCAATGTCTGAAAAGCTAATCATTGTATCCCCAGTACCTACTGAACTCTTCTCTACAGATAAACTCCACCACTTTCCTGTTTCCTCATCTCTTTTCTCCACTACTTCAAAATAAACAAACAAACAAAAAAATCAAGTGAGATAATCTTTTGTGTAAGTCAAGTGAAATAATGATAATCAACACATTTACTATATCATACGCTCTTTTATTATAAACTATATATTTTAAAATCTAAATTAAAAGATTGTTGATGAGGGGTGCGTGGTTGGCTCCATCGGTTAAGCATCTGACTTTGGTTCAGGTCATGATCTCACAGTTCGTGTGTTCCAGCCCTGCGTCGGGCTCTGTGCTGACAGCTAGCTCACAGCCTGGAGCCGGTTTCAGATTCTCTATCTCCCTCTCTCTCTGACTCTCCCCTGCTCATGCTGTCTCTCTCTCTGTCTTTTTCTCTCTCTCTCTCTGTCTCTCTGTCTCTGTCTCTCAGAAATAAATAAAAAAACATTAAAAAGTTTTTTAAAAAGTTTGTTGATGAATTGATGGTTTAACTTGTATTTTACACATGAGCTTAATTTGTCTCTGACATTATGATGGGCATAACAATGGTTCGAAACTAATAAAATATAAAAATTAGAATTCAGAGATTACCTCTAATGGAAATGCCTTCATTTCATGTGGATGTTATATGAGCAACCAAACACCCAGAGAGGAGAGATGAAATGATCAAGATTACACATTTAGGCAGTGTTAGGGTAGAGAATTCTACCTAAGAAATAAGAAATAAGAAATACATTTTCTTATTCTTAACAGTTATTCATGAAGTACCTAGTACTTTACTTGCTTAAGGTCTAGATCACAATTACTGTGTTTAGTACTTTACAGCAATGCTTGTTCCAAATGCCTCATCACCTTATTTGCAGTCTTCATGACTGAAAAGGAAAATAGGATAAAGATGGAGGAACAGAGAGCATAAGGGAATATTATCCTCCTTTGCAACCTTTTTATCCCCCTGCTGATTTGTCTGTACCTAGATGTTGAGATGAAAAGAAATGCTGCTCCAACGTCATTTTGCTTTATCACCTCTTTTGTGCCAGCACCCTTGAACTACTTCTGATAATTTCCTCTGTTGAATGACAGCCTTCAATATGGCAGTCTTGGCTCACTGTTTGTCTTGGATAGGTTCTTTAATATTCAAAGTAATTTTTGTTGTACACACAGGAAGTATCAGAAACTCAACATCCTGTGAGTGTTGCGAATGGAGGGAAAAGAACTGTAATTTAAGAAGTATATGTGGATTTTTAATGATCATACTAAATACAGTCATGGATTCATCCCTTGAATTAACAGTCCTCAAAGGAGAATAATTATGACTTTCATTGTCAAGAGAGGAACAAAACATTAAAGATATAACAGAGTAGTCTTCTTACTTAAGGCTACAGAGTTTACAGATTAGGTATTACTATTGTTCTTCTTGATTATTAATTTTGCTACAAACCTAATGTTCTTTGTATTATACCATCAGGGATGCTTGCTTATAAAAAGAATTATGAATAAGTTTGAGGCTTTTGCCATGGGACAAAGGAGTCAGAAAGGAAAGAATTCTAGTTAATGGGGAGTAAGAAATAGAAATTTGCATTTTATTTCTTCTGGATTGGCATTAGTTTCATGTATGAGTGTGTGATATGAAGGCAATGAAGATATGAGGAGAGTAAATACATATTGAGAAAACCAATAATAAGAGAACATTAAAATGTTTTAAAATAATCTATGTATCTCAGTGTTAAAAGAATATTAAAAAATATTGAAACAGCAAAAACCGAGAATGTGGCATAGGTGAGGCATAATTTTGATCAATAAAAACCCAATCTTTAATTTAAAGAAATTGTTAGATTAGTTAAGGGCTATTTAATTGTAGCGGACACAGAAGAGAATTTGGAGCAGTTTACAAAGAAATTAAAGAAGATCCAGACAGGAGGACCAGGATAAGATAGGAACCTAGAAATGTACACAGCCAGTTCTGGTTTAAGGTTTTATCCATACCTTACTTACTAAGAAATAGTAAAAGTTTTAAACAGATAAAATAAGAGATTGCCATTTTAGTGCAGGAGAATGTGCATATTTATACAAGAAAATGCCTCTACTTGATATAAGATGTTAGGGTTTTTAAAATAATAATCTTAAATACAGCCTGGAAAAGTTGTCATTGTAAAGTTACGGGCAGTTTTACCACCTCAGAAGGAAAGGCTTGAATTTACCTCTGCAGAAGGTCATCATATTGTTAAGAAAATCAAAAGATATGCCCTCAAAAGTAATGCAAGTATATTATTAGAAGACATTCTGTCAGAGGCAAGAAATGAAAGAAACATGACCAAAGAGCTGGCGAAGTCTAGAAGATTCCTGTCAAATATATATTTATCTATGTTAACTAAAAATGATGAATAGTTAATTTCATTAGATGAGTTCTGTCATTTATAATTGATATTTTAATTATGTTCTAGAATTCCCATGTTAAAGAAAAAAAAATCTCATTATTTCTTAGAAAACATGTTGGATCAACTGACTCTAACTAGCACTTTTGTCTAATGTGCTGATTCCTCATTTAGTTAGACTTTATAATAGGGCAAAGAAGTAACACCCTTTACAGAGCTGCTAAAAGTATATGCAAACTAAAATGTGTATGCATGCTAATATTTTAAATTTCATTTTGTAAGTAACTATATGTATAATAGTAAAGGAATTACATGCCTGTTCAGTTTTTATTGCTTGTCTCCTTGTCTGGCTTTAAGTCGATTCTTGTTAAAAGGCGGAAGTAATACATCCTATCATATTCACTATTGAATCCTGATTCACTGATTGCAACCCCAGCCTGTGCTGTGCACTAGTATTTCAAAATTCATCAAAAACCAAGTCAAAACTAACAGGTAGTAATAGTAACAACATTTCACACACAATTTTAGACCACTTTTGTACCTTTGTTTCTACTACAAGTATAAGAACAATATGAGGCTAATTAGAAGTAGTGTCATATTATAAAAAATAGTTTCACATTATGTCTAAAATTTTTATTAAGCCCAAGTAGTGTACAATTTCCAATCAACAGAACAAATTTTGACGGTCAGACTAATGAAAATTTAATGGGAATTTTTAAAAAATGGTCCTAAAATAATACTTGACTACAAGTAATATCACGTTTACTATTTTATAGTGTGATTATATTAGCACATTCAAAACATTTGGATCTCCCCTTGTAACTTAAGATATACAGAAAAGCTTTTCCATTCAGTATTGGTGTATAATTTTCTATTATCTTTTATTTCTTTTATTTCTAATATTTCCCACACTAAGTATATTAAAATCAGAAAAGCACATACAATTGGGGCATCTGGGTGGCTCAGTTGGTTAAGCATCTGACTTTGGCTCAGGATACGATCTCATGGTTCCAGGGTTTGAGCCCACATGTCAGGCTGTCTGCTCTCAGGGCAGAGCCTGCTTCAGATCCTCTGCACCCCTCTCTTTCTGCCCCTCCCCTGCACTCTCTCTTTCTCTCTCAAAAAAAAAAATTTAAAAGAGAAGAGCACATACAATTAATAATAATGATTTTTAAAATCATTTTTAGTAAGGGATGATGATCCGAGAATAAGAAATACCAGTGCTGGAAAAATACCGGCTGGTGATACAAATATCAATTTACTAGAGATCTAAACAGAAAAGGCTATGCAGATCTCATTTTCTATCCTTTCCATAACTTAGGCTTATGTGACAGAAGCCTGGACATATTGTGTGGACAATGTCTATAGAGACCATTCTCTATGACACATGCATCAATGTGAGGAAAAGATTGAAAGCATAGAATAGATAAGCACTATTCTACTGTCAGACCAATGAAGGATAAAAGAAAAAATGAAGATATTTCAATATTAATAAAACAGCCCATTTTGGGAAGAGGATGTCCCATTGAATATTCATTTAAAAAAAAATAAATGTCTAGGGCTGAAAGAGCAGAGCACAGTCTCACAATTCTTGTTGGCAATTCAGAATTTAAATTAGGGTTTGAATATTATTCTCAAAGTCCAGGAACATTAAATGATAAAGCAAAGTAGCATTTATGGCGATGTAGTACAGAAAATCCTGGGTTAAAATAAGAACATCCTAAGCTATATAAGTTCATTTATTTCTAGAATGTGATTTATAATAATACTTAAATCTGAGAGATCTTATGAGGATTATGAAAGTAAAATAAATGATAATATTTGGAGTTCAATACATTATTATTTGCTCATTTCACTCTTGGAAGATGTCTTTAGGTGATTTGCTCTAGTTTTAAAATTTTAAGGAAAAAATACTTTGAGGCTAACTCAAAGTAACAAAACTAATTTACACTGATTCACTGTATTTTATGATTGTCATCTGCCCATTACTTTTGATAAATATTTTAAATATTTTTAAAGTATGCTTTATTTAGGTTATTCATTTAATTATGTTAAAATTATTTGTATTCAAAGTATTGAAGATGCCATCACTATTTAATATTTTCCATAATCCACAAATGAGCCATGAAAAAAATGGCATGAAATTATAGGTAGCAGGACAATTTCATTGGTTCTATTCTGTTTAATCAAATGTTATACAAGTCAAAATTTTAAAAGATCTGCAATGAAATTTCTAAAATGACACTGATGTGTTGATAGCCATTATGAATGACGCTTCTTGTTTCTTACTGAACCAAATGACTAAAATTCTGCTATTACCTGTTATCATAAAATTTAGAGTCCTACCAGACTGAACATTCTTTCCTTCCAAATCTTTGGTTAAATTTAAAAAGTTTGAATACATTCTTTCCATGAAAAAGGAATAAAGGTTTCTGTCCAATATCATTTCCTGCTAAAAGTTAAAGAAATTAGAGTTTCAATTTATCAAAATGTCATTCCTAAAATAGAAAAGGTTATGTGGTTTAATTACGCTCATGTTATTTCACCATAAGATTTTATTTTTCATCTATTAATTTATAGTCCAATAGTAAAGTCACTGAAATGAACATAACTATACTGAGTTCTCCAATATTACATCAAAACTGGCCTACACAATGAGCACAGAATTCTTAAAGGTTAATAATGCTCTTCAAAGATTACAAATTCTGAACTTTAGCAGGCTGTTAATTAAAAAGAACAGTTTGTCATTGGTAGAATGTTTCCATTATGGCATACAAATGTGAAAATGCAGAGACATAAAATCCATGTTTGGGAACAGATGATACTCACTAAGCTTCTATCAGGGAAAAGACACATCATCATAAGAGACTCCATAAAGAGTTTTGGAGATCTTTCTGGGCTTAAATTTAAATTTCTTTTTTAAATTTTTTTCTTAATGTTTTATTTCTGAGAGAGAGAGAGAGAGAGAGAGCGTGAGCAGGGGAGGGTCAGAGAGAGAGAGAGAGAGACACAGAATCAGAAACAGGCTCCAGGCTCTAGGCTAGCTGTTAGTACAGAGCCGACGTGGGGCTCAAACCCACGAACAGTGAGATCATGACCTAAGCCGAAGTCGGACGCTCAACCGACTGAGCCACCCAGGCGCCCCTTTAAATTTAAATTCTTAAATTATTAATTGTATATGAATTTGTTTCCAAATGCCAATAGGATGGACTAATGCAGCACACATATACAGAAGTAACATTTGGAATAATATTTATCTGCATCTAATATTAACAGATCAAGTAGATGCGACACCTGAACTACTTCTGCAAAAATGGTGGCATTTCCCCCTAAATCTTTTAGACAATCCACGTCTGTTCAAAGTTTTAGTCTAGTTATATGTTTCATAAAACCCCAAACAAGTTATCATATATCCTAGTCATTTAGCCCAATTATGCATGGAAGTGAGAGTGGTTATAATTAGTTACTTTATTTTATTTTTTTAATGTTTATTTATTTTTGAGAGAGAGAGAGTATGCACAGGGAGGGGCAGAGAGAGGGAGACACAGAATCTGAAGCAGTCTCCAGGCTCTGAGCTGTCAGCACAGAACCCTACTAAGGGCTCGAACTCACCAACTGTGAGATCATAACCTGAGCTGAGGTCGGACACTTAACTGACTGAGCCACCCAGGTGCCACATTTAGCGTTGAAGAGAAGAGTGTGAAGCAACTCCTTGAAAAATTTTTTGAAATTTGTCTTCCATATTGGCAAATGACTCCTCTTGCATAGATGCAATAAAAAATGTGATTAACATGTAGAAAGAACATCGATAAATGTGGCAGAAGTATGATTGCATGTCTTGACATAAGCAATATGGGGATTAGGAATAAATCATTCATTAATCCATCCGGTTATTAGTTGTGCAAGTATGTTTCGAATGTCTCAGGTCTCATGTCATTTTATTATCTGGACAAATAGTGATAGTGCTGCCTAACTTACAGAGCTGGTTAGAGCTAAAATGAAGAAATATATCTAATTGTACATCCTAATTCCTCAGTATACCTTATGTGAATACAGATCTTCTGCTTTGTAAATGCTGACAATGGATAAAGTAAAGACAAACTAAAAGCATATTTCAAATATGAAGTCCATCTATATCTACATATATTTTTCAGTTTGTAATATAGATATAGTGTAGACTATATTTGTAGAGATTCAATGATTTTACAGTATATTCTCAGTAATCAGCGTTAATTCATTCTGAGTCTTTAATAACAGTTCATATTGATTACTGTAATGACAAAGTATTTCACAAACACAAAGACAATTTCAAATCACCAGAAGTAAATGTGTCTACACATAACCACGTAATTATTTAGGAGTGCACAAGAAGGTTTGATGAAGAAATTGTATTAACATTAAGAGTTTTTTCCTGGCTAAGAAAGTGACAGAAATATACTATATACACTAAAACAGCCTGCAACTATATATTAAATAGGAAAATTTGAAGACAGCTGGCATGGATGTTTTTTGGAAGATACTGTCTTGGATCAACTTTGAGTTGGTTAGAGATGCAGAGTGCTACAAGTTAGGTTAGCTCAATAAAGAAGTTTAATTCATCATCCAGAGAAAAATTACAAGACTCTCCTAAACCCTTATTAGTGCTCGAGGTTACAATTTCCTTCTCTTTTCTTTAACCCATCCGTGCAAAATTGCCCTCTCCGCAAAGCGAATCAAACTTAAGTATACACAGATGTGCCACTTGGTATTTCCTAGTGGTTATTATTTAAAGGAGGAAGAGTTTTGTACCTTTGTTGAATCATAAAAGGAAGTAATCATCTTGCACTAATAGAAACAAAGTCTACACTACAGTGAAAATAAAAATGAACTTGTTTTTTTCTGTCACGGAATTGAATATTTACACTGCTCCTTATATCAGCAAAAACACACACCTCACACCTGCTGCTTTTCATTTTCTTTTTTGTGTTGAACCTCTACCTAATTAACAACCATTAAGACTCACACCTGTAGTGGGTTTAGCTTTTGCCTACCGCTCTGAGTTGTGGTTTTTTAACCCTTCATTTTACCTATAATATAAGAATGATCACTTTCCTTAATAGGCTCAGTCTTTCAAAGAAAGCTGTTCTCGGTATTTGCTTGCATTCAAAGTCACTCTTGAATTCACCACAGCTGGGGACTCTGAGAGGCAATTGTTTTTTCTGGAATAAGACATGAACAGGTGGTACTCCCACCTGCTGCACGTCTTTGAATGTTTGTTGGCTTCGAACAGTTTTTGGACCTGATATTTGAAATGTTCTCTCGCATTAGAATCAGCAGAGGAAGAGAAAACAGGCCATGGCCTTTTTTTGTTACTAATGGTCTCATTACAGACATTCTCTGGATGGTAATTGCTGGCATATTGAAATAAATGGGTGCATTGCTTTCTGGACCGGGTATGGGTGGAAATAAGCCAAACAGTCGGTACATAGCCTGGCTACTTTATTTTAAACTTTAAGGAAGATTTAGTCAATCAAACTGAGTGACTCATTTTCCCCTTGGGAAAGTTTACAAAGTACTATTTGCAACTGGCAATGGAAACATTTCTGGACAGAGAAGTAGGTGCGATTTTCTTCTACACAGAAGAAAGCACTTAGGCGCTATCTAATTTGGCGTATGTCCCGTTCTCTTAGATTATTTAGCATTTTGGTGTTTCTGTTCTCTAGTGGAGTGGGACAAATTGACTCAAAAAGTACTAGAACTACTCATTTTGAAGGCTTTATGGACAAAGTAAACCATTATGGTCTATCCAGTCATAATTACAACCTGCAAATATGTTGAGGCTATTTTTGTTCTGAGCAGAATTGAAAACATACTGTTGAGCAATGGTTGTTTCTCTTCTCCTACTATCCTTTCGCTTTAGTGGTTTTCAGTGAACTACAGCAGAAATAACAGAGTAGCTTTGATGCAGCATATGCTAAAAATGCTACCGGTGTGTTTGATAGAGTTAGGCATAAAAACGATATTTTACATGTGATTGCTTATCTATCGAGTACATGCCCAGGTAGATATAGGTAGATATAGGTATAGATATATAACACACAAATATATTCAAATTGTATGTATTATACTTTAGGTATGTATAATTATTCATTTCAAAACATATGAAGTGAAAATTCACACATAGGACTTTAAGCAACCTAATTCATTCAGACTCTGAACCAGTTTTCCGTAAAGTATTTTCCAGGATACCCGGCATTTAAAAGGCATCCAATAAATGCCAAACTCCACACTCTCTGATTTGCTCTTCTAAAATGTGCACCATTGCATGTTAAATATTGGCCCTCTAAGACTTATTAACAGTCTCTGTAAAGATATAATTACCCTATTTTTCATATAAGGGAATCAAGGTGCATAGTTTATGCCTGAGGACATATTATAGGTTAAGTGGCAGGCTTGGAATTTAACAGCTTACACCTCTGCCTCTCAGTCTCATGAATCTTCTGGGACATGATTGCATCCCAAATCTGACAGGGGTTCTTAGAATTTCTGGCAGACACTGGAGAACACTGGTATATTTTTACAAGAAACAGTCAACTTTCTGAAAAGGTTAAATTATGACTATGTAACGTGACTATAAACATATGATATTGGAGAGCAAGTGGAGGATATTGAACTGATATGTTTAGAAAATTGAGAATAAAGTTAATTTTTCATAAATTAAAAAAGATATGAGGTGGATCAAAAGACAAGGAAGATAGCATAAGAAAACATAAGAGAAGATTTGCTTAGTTGACTGAGGCCTGAAGATGAAAATTGGAAACACTTTTTTGAATTTCCTTTCATTTTAACACGATCCCCTGGTTTTCTTTATCCCCCTCTCTCAGTGTCCTTTTTTAATTAATTTTTTAAATGTTTTATTTATTTCTGACAGAGAGAGAGAGTGTGTTAGCAGGGGAGGGGCAGAGAGAGAGGGAGACACAGAATCAGAAACAGGCCCCAGGCTCCCAGCTGTCAGCATAGAGCCCGACTCGGGGCTTGAGCCCACCAACCATGAGATTATAACTGAGTGAGCCACCCAGGCGCCCCACTCTCAATGTCCTTTTGTAGATTCCGCAGGCTCTTTCTCCTCGGTCACGTGTTTATTTACTTTTTTTTTTGTCGTTTCTCAAACTTTAGTCCTAGTCTTCTATTTTCACCTTATAGTCTTTTTCTACACGATATGTCAATAATTATATTACAGTCTATAGGTGACACTTGAAAACACCATAACCAAAATTTTCAGTCTGGGATCAGTTGCCATTTTCAAAATAATACAATTCAAAGAACTAAACAAAACTTCACAATACCATCTCACCTCATGACATTCTTTCATTCTTTTTTTTTTAATATTTTTATTTATTTTTTTATTTCTAGGAGAGAGAGAGAGAGACATCGTGAGCAGGGGAGGGTCAGAGAGAGAGGGAGATACAGACTCTGAAATATGCTCCAGGCTCTGAGCTGGCAGCACAGAGCCCGACGCGGGGCTCGAACCCACGAACCGCGAGATCATGAACTAAGCGAGAGTCGGACGCCCAACCGACTAAGCCTCCCAGGCGCCCCGACATTCTTCCATTCTTGCTTTACTTTCCATTCATACCTGACACCTATGCCTCTTATCTTCTGCCTCTTCGCCTTTGTACATGATCTTTATATAAATAAAGCTGTTATTTTTACAAATGTGTTTATAACCTGGGTAAAGATAAAAAAATAAAAATTTATGGGCTGCTGCCTGAAGTTATTTATCTCCTTCTTTTCTTCACTTAATCATCTTTTCTCCGATTCCAGCTTCAACAGCAACTTCTTGAGTAAGTCTCACGCGGCCCTCAGATTGGCTTTGTGCCCTTATTATGTGTTCTTAACGCCGCTTGCCTTTCCTTTCTTAGGATTTAAAAATTTTGTCTGTGATTGTTGGAAACAATTCTTCAGGGAGTTTTTTGTTATTGTTTTTGTTTTCTTTCTTTCTTTTTTTTTTTTTTTAACATCTTGTATCTGGTTTTGTCCTGGACTATCATTTCAAGGAGGTTTGCATATCAAACAGCATTCAAAGATAAATTGTATCTCTCACTAGACTAGAAAACAGATAGTTTTCCAATATCTTTTCCTTACCAATATAATTAATATAAAATCTCTCTTCATCTTACACATAAGATTTGGCAGGTTTACTAGTGGCCCCTAAATATTGAAAACTATGTTAAGAGAAAGAAGCCAGTCACAAAGGCCAAAATATAGGATAATTTCACTCATGGAATGTCAGGAATCTACAGAGATAGAAAGTAGATGAGTGATTGCCTAGGTGAGTGAGAATGGCTTGGGTAATTGGGAGTACCTAATGGTGGGTACGAATTAATTTTTTTGGTGATGAAAGTATTTTAAGATTGATTGTGGTGTTGGTTTTACAAAACTGAATATTACCAAAACAAAACAAGACCCTAAATGTTCCCATTTGATAGGTGAGTTATTTGGTATATAAATTATATCTCAAAACTAGTTTTTTAAAAAGTATATTTATGATCCAAATAAGGTCCAAGAAATAAAAATGTCCAAGGTCTTTTAACTCAGGGCTCCTCAGCCATAGTACAAGTTATGTGTGTGTTGCATCTATGTGGGCCTTATTCACATTGACCCTGTAAGACTTGAGGGACAGGAGGAATGTATGCAAACAGAAACCTTGTGCTGTCTGCCTTCCTCTGAACAATAGTAATTTTCCTCTGACCCAGGAGTCTCATGCCTTCTGTCAGGATTCAGGAAGCTGTGGCTGGGTAACCTGTTAATTTGTATGTAGGGTAATATCACAGAGCCTTCATACTTTTTGACATCCATAGTGTAATTCACTTTGGTATGTTCTCATTTTCTCTTTTCCAACTTATTTACTTCTCTAGCCCTGTCCTCGCACAATGAGTTGTAAAGAGCAGACACAACAAATACTTGTTTTCTGACTGGCTGACATAATGTAAAAAAGTGACAGAGAAAATAAAAATTAGAAAAGATAAAGAAAAGCTTGTCTTTTCATAGGTTTACTAAAGAATTCTTAAAGTGATCTGATTTTTCCTTTATGACAGTTCAATTAAATCCTCTTATCATTATCCCTAACACCATAACACATACTTGAATTAAAACAAACAAACTAACAAAACCCTGTTTTACTTAATGGTGCAGAACCCTCCATTAGTTCTGTATAATTTAATTAAATAATATCTGAATATTAGATAATGTGTTTTTCTTTTACGTTGCTTATATATATATGTGTTATATATATATAAAATTTGGGATGCCATGTAATCATTAGTTTATAAATTGTACAGTTAAAAACCATAGGATTTTATCTGTGCATGATTTTATAAAAAAAGGTGGTAAAATTGAGCTATGTCTTCCAGCAGATAAAATCTTGATTGAGGACAGGAATTAACAAAGAGCAAGTAGGCAACATCATAGAAAATAAAGAATTAAGGTCAGGTTAGCCCAATTTAACTTCGGTTTAAGAAAAAGTCTAATAACAGAAAGGGATTGTGAGGAAAAGTAATAACAATTTTCATTAATTGTTGGCTTTCAGTGAAAATTTCCGTGTTTATATGTAGACCCCATGTTTCTTTTCTGCTCACATATACTAATCATTTATAAAAGCAAAACAAAAAAGAAAGTAAAATAATTTCAAAGTGCCAAATATAACTGAATGACATAAAAGACAGTTACTCTGGTAAAGTCAGACTCTGCTGGGTCCTGAAAGTACATTCCTCACCACTGCTCTGATGCTTTGCTGATTTTTCCAGTAACATTATGGGACCATTAAAAAATACCCCAGAAGATGAGCTTTGTCTTCTTGCTCACTACCACGTTCAGATGCAGAGAATGCCTCTGAAGAACACCTAATGATCTTTCCCCCCCTTCTGCTTCTCCTCCTACTAAAACTGTGAAAGACACAAAACCTGCTGTCAATCTGAGGGTAAGGAATTGAGTCACTCTTTGTGGTACAGCCTAGAGAAGAATAGTCTCCATGCAAACTTAAAATGATATCTATCCAGATACCAGCAATTATTAGTGGAAAATTCAAGACTGCCAGAGCAGTATCATAATGAGAAGGAAGATGACAGTGTGTGATCCCACTAAAGAATCAAAAATGAGAGAAAGCCATCACTTAATTAAATCATTCTGAGGTGGAAATTAATGGTCTTGGTAACTGAGAAAAAACTGATCTGAGAGAAAAATATGTATCATGTTCTTGATACTTAGTTATTCTAAGATATTTGAAAGATTTTACTATTCCAATACATGAAATGAGTAATAGTTAAATTAAGAAAAAAAACATTTCTATTCTAAATTCAAATGGAAAACATTATAATGAATCTAAAAAGCATTTAATTTAAAAATCATCTGCTTAAATCTACTCCCTTTATTATGTTAATTGTATATGTTTGCTTAGTTACTCATTTACTTATCTAAAATTTATTTTAAAATATTTCCCAAGTTTCATAACCTTTACATGGAGGTAACCATATAATCATTGCTAAGAAGGTCAAGGTCTGTTCTGAGAGCAGAGAGCACAGTATGGGCTCAAATTGAAGAACCATGAGAACATGAGATCATGACCTGAGCTGAAGTTGGACACTTAACTAACTGAGCCACCCAAATGCCCCCAAAGTTTCTTTAAAAAAATTTTTTTTAATGTTTATTTACTTTTGAGAGAAAGAGACATAGCACAAGTTGGGGAGGGGCAGAGAGAGAGGGAGATACAAAATCTGAAGCAGGCTCCAGGCTCTGAGCTGTCAGCACAGAGCCTGTAGTTGGGCTTGAACCCACAAATTGTGAGATCATATTGTGCCAAAGTTGGTCGTTTAACTGACTGAGCCACCCAGGAGCCCCCGAAGTTTCTTTTTTAATTGTTACTTGTATTTGTCAAATCTCTCTTTCTATATTCTATTCCAAGTGACTCTTGAGCCAGTCACTATTTTTTCTTAAACTACTGTTTCTGTTGTCAAATTAAAAAGTAAAACAATTTTGGGGCACCTGGGTGGCTCAGCTGGTTGAGCATCTAACTTTGGCTCAGGTCATGATCTTACGATTTGTGGGTTTGAGCCTTGCATGGGGCTCTGAGCTACAGTTCAGAGCCTGGAGCCTGCTTCAGATTCTGGGTGTCTCTCCCTGAACCTCCCCTGCTCGCACTCTGTCTCTATCTCTGTCTCTCAAAAATAAAGAAACATTTAAAAAAAGTAAAACAATTTAGTAATGAGTTTAATGTCTTTTTTAAAATATTTGTTTTCAAGAGACAAAAAGATAGAGCACAAGTAGGGGAAGGGCAGAGAGAGAGGAAGACACAGAATCTGAAGCAGGCTCCAGGCTCTGAGCTGTCAGCACAGAGCCGGAAACAGGGCTTGATTCCACAGACTGTGAGATCATGATGGCTGAAGTCAGAAGCTTAACTGGCTGAGCCACCCAGATTCCCCATGAGTTTAATGTCTTTACTCAAGTGAAAACAAACCGTGGGTTATTGGAGTACAGTACCTCACAAGCGCTGAGCACTCCTTTCGGTGGGATCTGGGGCAAGAGCAAGTTTTATGTAGTGTTAGAAGCAACAATGCAGAGACAGGGCATGATTGGTTGGTGTTATGTAATCGAATTTATATAGAAAGATCAAGGAATAAGGATATAAGAACAGAGTCCCAGAGTTGGTTTGGCTTTTGGAGATTGGCTAACTGAATATACTGCACTTCTGGTCCAGTTCAGCATTTACAGGAACATGAAATTCAGTTTGCTGACATGGCACACTGTGCAAGAGAGGCTCCATTTGGGCCTAGAAATTTATTTCAACACCATAAATAAGGAAATAATCCATATGAGGAAAACTGGCCTTGCCATTGCTTTAAAGCAGCTTTGGCATGGAATCATATTCAAGAACACCCCAGTTCAATAATGTAAAGTAATTGCAAAAGCATTTAACTTTATGAAAGGCTCTCAAGAAATGCAAAGGGAAGATTATGTTTATAACAGAAGCAAATCCTTTTATTTTATTTTATTTTATTTTATTTTATTTTTTATACTTTATTGTCAGATTGGATTTCATATAACACCCAATACTCATCCCAACAAGTGCCCTCCTCCATGGCCATCTCCCCCCTTCCCCTCTCCCCCACCCTCATCAGCCCTCAGTTTGTTTTTGGTATTCAAGAGTCTCTCATGGTTTGCTTCCCTCTCTATGCCCAACTATTTTATCTCCTTCTCCTCCATCATGGTCCTCTGTTAAGTTTCTCCTGTTCCACTTATAAGTGAAAACATATGGTATCTGTCATTCTCTGCCTGACTTATTTCACTCAGCATAACACCCTCAAGTTCCATCCACATTGTTACAAATGGCNACAGGGCTTGATTCCACAGACTGTGAGATCATGATGGCTGAAGTCAGAAGCTTAACTGGCTGAGCCACCCAGATTCCCCATGAGTTTAATGTCTTTACTCAAGTGAAAACAAACCGTGGGTTATTGGAGTACAGTACCTCACAAGCGCTGAGCACTCCTTTCGGTGGGATCTGGGGCAAGAGCAAGTTTTATGTAGTGTTAGAAGCAACAATGCAGAGACAGGGCATGATTGGTTGGTGTTATGTAATCGAATTTATATAGAAAGATCAAGGAATAAGGATATAAGAACAGAGTCCCAGAGTTGGTTTGGCTTTTGGAGATTGGCTAACTGAATATACTGCACTTCTGGTCCAGTTCAGCATTTACAGGAACATGAAATTCAGTTTGCTGACATGGCACACTGTGCAAGAGAGGCTCCATTTGGGCCTAGAAATTTATTTCAACACCATAAATAAGGAAATAATCCATATGAGGAAAACTGGCCTTGCCATTGCTTTAAAGCAGCTTTGGCATGGAATCATATTCAAGAACACCCCAGTTCAATAATGTAAAGTAATTGCAAAAGCATTTAACTTTATGAAAGGCTCTCAAGAAATGCAAAGGGAAGATTATGTTTATAACAGAAGCAAATCCTTTTATTTTATTTTATTTTATTTTATTTTATTTTTTATACTTTATTGTCAGATTGGATTTCATATAACACCCAATACTCATCCCAACAAGTGCCCTCCTCCATGGCCATCTCCCCCCTTCCCCTCTCCCCCACCCTCATCAGCCCTCAGTTTGTTTTTGGTATTCAAGAGTCTCTCATGGTTTGCTTCCCTCTCTATGCCCAACTATTTTATCTCCTTCTCCTCCATCATGGTCCTCTGTTAAGTTTCTCCTGTTCCACTTATAAGTGAAAACATATGGTATCTGTCATTCTCTGCCTGACTTATTTCACTCAGCATAACACCCTCAAGTTCCATCCACATTGTTACAAATGGCCAGATTTCATCCTTTCTCATTGCCATGTAGTATTCCTTTGTATAGATAAACCACATCTTCTTGATCCATTCATCAGTTGAAGGACATTTAAGCTGTTTCCATTATTTCTCTATTGTTGAAAGTGCTGCTGTGAACATTGGGGTACATGTGCCCCTGTGCATCAGTACTTCTGCATCCCTTGGGCAAATTCCTAGCAGTGCTATCGCTGGGTGTTAGGGGAGTTCTATTGTTAATTTTTTGAGGAACCTCCATACTGTTTTCCAGAGGGGTTGCATCAGTTTACATTCCCACCAACAGTGTAGGGGTGTGCTGTTTCTCCACACCCTCGCCAGCATCTAGATTCCCCTGATTTGTTGATTTCAGCCACTCTGACTGGCATGAGGTGATATCTCAGTGTGGTTTTGACCTGCATTTCCCTGATATAAGTGATGCTGGGCATTGTTTCATGTGTCTGTTGGCCATCTGGATGTCCTCTTTGGAGAAGCGTCTGTTCATATCTTCTGCCAATCTCTTCACTGGATTATTTGTTTTTCGGGTGTGGAGTTTGGTGAGTTCCTTATAGAGTTTGGATACTAGCCCTTTATCTGATATGTCATTTGCAACTATCTTTTCCCATTCTGTCAGTTGCCTATTAGTTTTATGGATTGTTTCCTTTGCTGTGCAGAAGCTTTTTATCTTGATGAGAACCCAATAGTTCATTTTTGCTCTTGATTCCTTGCCTTTGGGGATGTGTCAAGTAAGAAATTGCTGCAGTTGAGGTCAAGGAGGTTGTTTCCTGCTTTCTCCTCAAGTGTGTGTGTGTTTTTCTTTAATTTTTTAAGTGTTTTATTTATTTTGAGAGAGAGAGAGACAGCATGAGCAGGGGAGGGTCAGAGAAAGAGGGAAACACAGTATCCGAAGACAGGCTCCAGGCTCTGAGTTTTCAGCACAGAGCCCAACATGGGGCTTGAACCCACGAACTGTGAGATCGTGACCTAAGCTGAAGTCGGATGCTCAACTGACTGAGCCACTTAGGTGTCTCATCTCCTCTAGAGTTTTGATAATTTCTTGTGTCACATTCAGGTCCTTCATCCATTTTGTGTTTATTTTTGTGTATGGTGTAAGACAGTAATCTAGTTTCATTCTTTTGCATGTTGCTGTCCAGTTCTCCCAGCATCATCTGTTAAAGAGGCTGTCTTTTTTCCATTGGATACTCTTTCCCGCTTTGTCAAAGATTATTTGCCCATACCTTTGTGGGTCCAATTCTGAGTTCTCTATTCTATTCCATTGGTCTATGTGTCTGTTTTTGTGCCAATACCATACTGTCTTGATGATTAATGCTTTTACTAGAGGCTAAAGTCTGAGATTGAGATGCCTCCCACTTTGGTTTTCTTCTTCAATATTACCTGGGCTATTTGGGGTCCTTTGTGGTTCCATACAAATTTTAGGATAGTTTGTTCTAGCTTTGAGAAGAATGCTCGCTCAATTTTGATTGGGATCAAACCATATATGAAAAGCCCACATCTAATATCATCCTCAATGGGGAAAAACTGAGAGCTTTCCCCCTGAGATCAGGAACACGACAGGGATGTCCACTCTCACCACTGTTGTTTAACATAGTGCTGGAAGTCCTAGCATCAGCAGTCAGACAACAAAAGGAAATAAAAGGCATCAGAGTTGGTATAGAAGAAGTCAAACTTTCCCTTTTCGCAGACGACATGATACTCTACATAGAAAACCCGAAAGACTCCACAAGAAGCCTACTAGAAATGATCCATGAATTCAACAAATTTGCAGGGTACAAAATCAACGTACAGAAATTTGTTGCATTTTTATACACCAATAATGAAGCAACAGGAAGAGAAATCAAGAAACCGATCCATTCACAATTGCACAAAAACTGTAAAATAACTAGGAATAAACCTATCTCTTACAGATGTAAGAGATCTGTATGATGAAACCTATAGAAAACTTATGAAGGAAATTGAAGAAGACACAAAGAAATAGAAAAACATTCCATGCTCATGGATTGGAAGATGAAATATTGTTAAAATGTCAATACTACCCAAAGCAATCTACACCTTCAATGCAATCACAATCAAAATTGTACCAGTATTCTTCTCAAAGCTAGAACAAATTATCCTAAAATGGAATAGAATAGAGAACCCAGAATTGGACCCACAAATGTATGGCCAATTAATCTTAGACAAGCAAATCCTTTTAAAACCATTGTTCTCAATATCTCTTTCCTCTCTCTGTCCCTCCTGTGTCTATGTATCTATGTGTATGGAAGCTAAAGTTGGCCTTAAGTCTCTCTGCTCTCCATTTCAAAACTCCCTACAATTCTCCACAATTCAGGTTGTATTTTTTCTCTTTTTTGCCCCAAGCAGCCTCCTTTCTTTCCTCTATTCTCCAACCTTCACCCTTCTGTATATTGGATCTTATATGATACTTTTCTCACATAGTGCCTCAGCTTTCTTCAGTACATCTGTTTTTACTTAATCACCAGTTAATGTCTCTACTTCAGTCATTACCTTGATGTAAAAATTCACGAAGAGCCGTGTTGGTAGAAGTCAGATGGAAGGAAGTAGTCTGTGAATAAACCAGGCGTTATTTACCACGTTATCTGGTATATAGTTAGTAGCAAGTGGTAAAATGATATTTTGATGATTTTGTTATCACAATTGTTTTAATTTTCACAAAAGTACCTTTCATAGTAACTAGTGTGAGCTAGACTATTCTGAAAACGAGAAATTATATTTATGCATTTGTGAACTCCCATGTATCATAAAAATTAGCAAGTCTTATGTACCAAATTAACTCAAAAGTGTATTTAAATAGTTTTTGTGACACCAGATTTTTAGGAAATACTAAAAATTAGAGAAAAATAAAACCATGTGGCAATTTATACATGAGAAATGGTGCTTTTCATTACCAAGGAAGAAAATGAGATAAAACAATTCTTACCATCTATGGACCAAGTACCTGTTAATATAAATTAATGACCATTAATTATTTCTAAGAGTTTATTTGAGATTGTAGAAGTTTTCTGGGCTAAACATTCTGAATAGAGTTTATTCCTTCCTGCATGTGATAGTACTGACTGTGCACCCATCATTTGCCAGGTACACTATTGTACATAATGTATACAACATCAAACAGATATAGATGAGGCCCTGTTTTCACAAAGTTTCATTATGCTTGAAAAACTTGGGAACGTTTTCTAGTATGGCAAGTCACTTGCAAAAGGCAGAGATAACTAAGGTCACCATGAAGATTTACCAACCTGAAGGGAGGAGCCCAGTCAGGGAGCAGGGCCATAAAAAGGAAAGACTGTCAATAAGAGCGCCATCAATAATAGCAATAGGTCACACACATTGAGGAATTACAATGGAGCAAACAGTGTTCTAGGCAATTTGCTTTTATTAAATTATTTAATCTTCAGAAGCTAATGAATAGATACCATTATTATCCCATATTTACATATAAAATACTAGAATTTAAATAACCTGCAATTTACTTGGTTGCAATAACTGGTAATAAGAACAACAAGTAATTTGTGAAGCCAGAATTTGAACCCAGACAATCTGCTTTGAAATATCCACCTGCCCACGATTAACTCTTTTTCCCTTAAATAAAGACCATCTCAGCATAACCAAATATTATAATAAAACAGAAGAAAGTAGAAGTTATGGGACACATTTGTATTTTGCAATACAGGTTATTACTAATGACCTTCCTGAGAGCAAAATGGTGAAGAGGAATCAGATTGTACCAAATGAAGGATTTAGAGGCAGAGTATACACTACATTTTCTAGAAAGGAAAGACATTATCCTGTACACAAAATCAGCAAAAATAACGTTATCTTATTCTAGTATGGAAAGATTATGTATACAAAGAGGTCATGTTTGGGGACCCTTAGTGGCTCAGTTGGTTGTGTCTGACTCTTGATTTCAGCTCAGGTCATGATCCCAGGGTTAAAAGATCAAGCCCCTCATTAGGCTCCACACTGAACAAGGAGCCTGATTAATATTCTCTCTCTTAAAAAAAAAGAGAGAGAGAGAGAGATCATACTCTTTGTTTAAATTAAAAATATCCTATAAGAGTGAGAGTAGAGGGAAAGGGAGACAGAAGACTACAGTTATATATATTAAGTTGCCTCATAGGAAATGGATGATACTGGATTCTCATGCTTTAAAAACAGCACTGTGATATGTTTCAACCTAATAGAAAATATTGCAGATAAGTGGAGATGCTAGTTCCCCAAAGAAATATTAGATAGGTTTTAGCCTTAGGAGGGAGGAAGAAAAAGATTCCTCAAAGAAAGATAAAAGGATAAAAGTTTAACTTAAAACATAATACTGTTTTGAGTCTGTTTTAATTTGAAAAACACATTATTTCTTAGTGAAGGAGAGGGATGGGGTCATCTGCTGAAAGTGGTAACTCAGACAAGCTACATGGCTTGGGTGTGTGGCTATGAACAATGCTAAAGGAATCTTCTCAGGGTGAATACATGAATGGAAAAGCAGGATTGAGGAAAATCTGTGGTTTACAGTAAAATGAAATATAGCCAATATCAGAATTATATGAAATTTTCTAGAATTGCTGAGTATTCTAGTATCAGGAAACAAAATGACAGATAATTTGACCTTTTTGTCAAAGGCCTATAAGCCATTAGCTAAGTCATAGTGATGGTGAATCCTAATTATATGTAAAGTACCGTTTCAGCGATGATAATTGTTATCGTTTACGGAGAGGTATGTGGCAGGTTTTCTATGTCCTTTGTATTTAGCCTAATCAGTATGTTATTTCCAGTCTTGCTTCTCTCTTATCTGTTTCCATGGATCTATCCACTCTGTCTAGTGGATAGAGTCATATTTTTAAACTAAGTCAGATCAAGAGACTTTCCTCCTTAAAAGCCTCTCTCTCTCCCCCTCTCGTATTTTTCCTCTGTCCTCCCTCAACCCAGACCATGCAAACTGACCTTTCAGATACATAAACACTCAAAGCCCTTGACTGCATCCAGTTGCTTGATATGTACTGAATTTTATGCAGATCCCTCCCACTTTTCTAACTACTTCTGGTAAAGAAGTTGGCTCTGTCCTGTCCCTTCTCTTGCAGTTTAAATATCATTGCTTCATAGAGGCATATGGTTCAATGCAGATGGTCTCCATTCCTGCTAGTCATTGGGACCCATTTATTCCCTTATAAAATGTATTATACTTTATAATTATGTTTATTACCATAATTACTAGTCCATTGTTTCTTCCTCTACAATTCTATTTGCTCCTGAGAAGTCCTTTTACAAAGTTCATTCATCACTAATTATCCGGGACATGGTTATATACTTACAATCATATTAGATGCTCATATGTGAGTTACCAACAGCTAGCATTTAAACATATAACACCCATGCTGCTGTTGGGCATAGTCTCATTTTACATGAAACAAAACTGAGGTAAAGAGATGTTAAACAACTTGTCCCAAGTTGTATCACTAGCATGTGTCAAGGAGCCTAAATCACACCAGCTTTATTAAAATGCCTCACTTGGGGGCACCTGGGTGGCTCAGTTAGTTGAATGTCGGACTTCGGCTCAGGTCATGATCTCATGGTTCGTGAGTTTGGGCCCCGAGTCAGGCTGTGTGCTGACAGCTAGCTCAGAGCCTGGAGCCTGTTTCAGATTCTGTGTCTCCATCTCTCTCTGACCCTCCCTTGCTCACGCTGTCTCTCTCTCTCAGAAATAAATAAAACATTAAAAAAAATTTAAAAAGGAAAGATTGCTTTAAAATGCCTCACTTGGTATGAGCACTGGGTGTTGCATGTAAGTCATGAATCATGGGGATCTACTCCCGAAGCCAAGAGCACAACTGTATGCACCGTATGTTAGTTAACTTGACAATAAATTATATTTTTAAAAAAGGCTTGGTTCTAAACCACAACCCAGAATATAAAACAATCATTTTGGAAGCCAAATAGCCTAGGAACTCAATGGATTCTTCCTTTAGAATTCTTTAAAATTTTAAAATGTTTATTTATTTTTGAGAGCGAGAAAGATAGCATAAGCACGGAGGAGCAGAGAGAGAGAGGGAGACACAGAATCTGAAATTGGCTCCAGGCTCTGAGCTGTCAGCACAGAGCTGACAAAGTGCCTGAACTCACAAATTGTGAGATCATGACCTGAACCTAAGCCATGCTTAACCGACTGAGCCTCCCAGGTGCCCCTCTTCCCTTAGAATTCTGGTCCATGAAACAATTCTGCATTTTGTTATGAATTAGTATTATCAGAGCATCTCAGTGTCTGAGCAGCAAAAACAGATTTTGCATGTCTTTGATGTTTGGATATTTTGAGTTAACCAACCTGAATTTAATCAAATTGGAAATAAATAGATGTGTGTGTGTGTGTGTGTGTGTGTGTGTGTGTGTGTGTGTATTTTTTTCTGAACTTATAAACCTGAAAACAAAACATGGGACAATTATAAGATAATCTAGGTAATGTCATACTATGTGGTCTTACTAGTAAATGTCCATTTGGCCTTCCCACATTGACACCACTAAATCTGCAAATTATTCAGATTTCAATAGGTAATGATATAGATGTGAATCTTTAAAATAAAATTTAACATTCATATACATTACTTTTATCTAATTTTTTATCTTAAGAAAAAGCATATTCAACTTATAGAATCTGCCATGCGGAAATTATCTCGGGCTTTGAGATTTGCTCATCTACCCTTTGAGGCTTGTATATCTCTGAACATCAGGTAGCTAATGAGCTTTGGGCAATATAGGCAATAATCTCTTCTCCCTTAATACCTATACCACATTGTACAGGAATTTTAATTGTAAGTAATAGACTTCTGTTTATGGATGTCACTAATATGAGTCAATACAAATAATGGAATAAGAAATGCTTTGTTCCTTATAAATAGCAATCTATTCCATAGCAGTTTTATTCAACAATAATGAAATCTTACAAAATTGTTTTCAGAAGTGATACAAGACATCTTAAATGGGGAGCCAAGGCAGAATTTGTACAAATCAATAAAACTCCCTCTCCATCATGCGGGATTTTTAATTTAACAACTGTTCACTTGTACTGTCATCATGTAAAACTACAGCTTGGAGGATAAAGCGGTGAGTTGGTTCAGTAAATCTTAGAGAAGAGCAAATTTATCCAACAATGTAGAGTCTATAAAAATAAACAATATGTGCAATTTGAGAGACCATGAACAAACTATGTAAAACAATTCCAAATAAAGAGTCAAAGATAGTTACAGAATCCCTATTTTTTCTGGAGATCCTTCTCTGGTTCACTGACAATTTTAGTTTTTCATTTTAATATTGTCCTAATGTTAAATTTATGCTTTTTCTGATATTCTTTAGTTCTATCTTTCCACATCAAACAAAACAGTTCTATTTTGGTTGTTCTGAAGCTATGGCCCTTGGATCCCTCTAAGGACTCAAAATGCATTATTCACAAACCCAAAGGACTGCTCTGAGCTCAACTTCTAAACTGTTTCTCCTTTGTTCCTGGTCTTAACTAGTTAAATACCTCCTTTTCATTTGCTTGAACTCATTTATTGGTCTGATCATAGAAATGAAATGTGTCTTTTCATATCCTGGCTGTTGTTTCTAATTATAAAGATTTTCCAGACAGAGGAAATGACACCTTGGAAAGTCTCTCCCTGCTAGGTTGAGGAAAGTGTAAGTAGAATGTACTTGAGTATATCTGATGTAATAGATAATAATACCCTAGAAAATCCTACTCTTCTGTTTCAACACTTTCTCTTTTTCTTTTATTTTAATGCTTTTGAAAATCTGTGGTCCATTTTTATTTTTTAAAATTTATGTTGTACTTAGCTCTCAGAGAACATTGATTAAGATTTAGAGAATCAGTCTGTGTTTACATGGAAATATTCTCCTAATTTTGAAATCTCTTCTGGATGAAATTAGCACATATTGTTATTTTACTATATATTCTACTAAAGCAGATTCCTGAACTAAATCTTTAGTCTCAGACTAAATATTCCTTTAGTTTTTGAAATCAGATTTTTCACTCATAGAAGCATAAATATATATTAGATTTATAATCTATTGCAGTTCTTAAAATGATTTCTATTTATTAGCTTTATTTTAATGTTTATTTTAATGTTTACTTATTTATTTTGAGTAAGTATGCATGCATGCATGAGCAGGGGAGGGGCAGAGAGAGGGAGAGACAGAGGTGGGGAGAGAGAGAGAGAGAGAGAGAGAGAGAGCAAGCGAGTGAATCCCCAGCAGGCTCCACTCTTCACAGAGCCTGAGATGGGGCTTGATCGCATGAACTGTGAGATTATAACCTGAGCCAAAATCAAGTGTCAGATGCTTAACCAACTGAGACACCCAGGCACCCCTAGCTAACCTCTATTTTCAAAGTCACTCAAAGGAAAATATTAGTATATTATAGTTTTACAAATAATTTCAAAAGAAAGCAATTCCCTTTTGATTCACTTTAGTTAAATTTAACGATGAATATAAGTAAAAACGATGTGTTCAGAATAGAGAAGGTAAAATATAACTATTACCTTACCTTCACAGTCAATCAAGTTAATCAAACAAATGAATGCCTACTTATCCATAAGGCAGATATATGATATGTGATATATAAGTCTATATATGTCCAGTAATATACGTTACTGGAATATGAGAGCAAAAGTGGTAAGTTCTTATTTGGGGCATAAATTATGGCTTATTACATGTGGTTTAAAAATAAATATTTTGGGGACACCTGGGTGCCTCAGTTGGTTAAGCGTCTGACTTTATCTCAGATCATGATCTCACTGTTCATGGGTTCGAGCCCCATGTCCGCCTCTGTGCTAACAGCTCAGAGCCTGGAGCCTGCTTTGGACTCATTCTCAAAGCACAAGTGGGGAGAAGAGAAGACCCACTCGTCCACTCTCTTTCTCTCTCTCTCAAAAATAAATAAACATTAAAAATTTAAAAAAAAATTTTGGTTTATCAAGTTAGCCTCTGAAAAGGAGTAAAACTTTTATAATTTTAAAGCAATTTTTAAAATGTATCCATTGTACTATGTCCTCTCACAATCACTTAACATAATTTTAATTATTATTATTCTAGTTCTCATAGATAAATTTTCAATTGCCATTAAATTAAATTAAATTAATAGGAAGAAAAGATAAAAATACAATGGGTTTTAATTGTAAACAAAAGCAATTCAATGAAGATAACTTGTTAGCAACTCATTTAACCTGAGTTTTGCTTAAACTACCTTTAAAGCAATACAAAGTTTACAGGAATATAAATATACTCATTCATGCAGAACAGCAAATGTCGAAGGAAAAGGCTAATAGTTTCATAAGCAACCTTAACAGGAACACTATATAATAAATGTCATGAGGCCTGACAGTTCTAATCAGTCGGTAGGTAACCTTCAAACTTGCAAGGACAGATTTGAAAATTAGGATCTTTTATTCTGCTAGCTACTATAAAACAATCAGCTGAAAGTTTACAGAAATACCTGATTTAAATACTTAGTAGAATCATCTCAAAAGGTGATATATTCACAACTGTTTAATTAAATTATCTATTTATCTTATTATATAGAAAGTTTATATGTACTAAAACTCTTTATTGTAAAAGAAATGCTTTTATCATTTGTACCATGTAAGTTCAGAGTTTGATTACCATTTTCACAAGCTTTAAGAACAAAAAGAAACCACCTCTCAAAGGAGAAAAATAGTGCTGGATACTATAGACTAGCTATTTTAACTTAAATGGGGAAACATACTGTATGCTATCATCTAAGGGGCAATTTGCAAACCCTTTGAGGATCACAAAGTGCTGAGTTATAAATAGCATGACTTGAGTTACAAATCATTGTCAAACCAAACATATTTCCTACTATGACAGAATAATGGACTTGTTTCCTTCAATCTACAATAAGTGAAATGGAGCTTGATCTCAGGAAGTCTTTTAACTCTGTCCCACATGGCATACTCATCAACAAGCTAGGAAAATATGGGTTAGGTCATGTAGTTGTTGGCTTGATGTAAAAGTTGCTGGAGTGTGGTACTCAAAAGGAGTTATTGATGGTTCATGGTTGACCAGAATGTATGGAATGAAATAAAAGAAGTAGTTGGTCAATGTTTGAACAAGTTGTTTTGTGCCAGATGGGATTTCTAAGTCTGAAATAATTTCTAATCTAATAATTTCTAAATAAATGAGAGGTAACATTGCCTATTTGCTAACTTCTCATAGTATATCCAACTGTGAAGGATAACTCTTAATTTAGGGGCTATCATGTAGTATAACATGTATTCAAATATATCTTTAGTGTATATACATATATTTATATATATGCAATTGTTTATACTATATGTATGATATATACATGAAATCTGTATATACATATATACATATATATTAACTAATACCCAAACATATATATGTATATATAAAATAATACCCCAAACCATTCAAGTACATTGTAAAGTCCAATAGCACTCCCTGATATATACAAGAGATACCCAGGGGTTGGGTAGCATTAGGATTTCACTACAATCAATTTTTTTAAGTTTATAAAAAAAAAAAAACATGGCTTTCCCAAACAGAATCTAATTCAATCAATTCCAAACCCTATTAAAACTCAGTCTAACTCTTTTTTTAAAAAATATTTTTATTTATTTCTAGGGAAGAGAGAGATAGAGAGAGAGACAGATGAGCAGGGGAGGGTCAGAGAGAGAGGGAGACACAGACTCCAAAACAGGCTCCAGGCTCTGAGCTGGCAGTCAGCACAGAGCCCGACGGGGGGCTCGAACCCACGAACCACGAGATCATGACCTAAGCAAAAGTCGGTCGCTTAACCGACTAAGCCACCCAGGCGCCCCAAACTCAGTCTAACTCTTAAAAGCTTTGAACTACTGGACAGGTTACTTAACCTCTCCAAACCTCAGCTTCTGTAAAGTGACAAATACAGCTAACTCCACAATTGTATTGATATGAGAATTTACAAGTTAATAATTAATAATAATAATAACAGCTATTCTCTATCAGGTGCTCACTGGATAAGAGGCACTCAAGGAAAGACTCAGTTAACCCTTGCAACAGTTCTCTGAGACAGATCATAATATTGTATCTGTTTTACAGATGAGAAAATCAAGACATAGAATTTATAGAACCTTCCTCAGAAACAAATAATTCATAAACAGTTGAACCAGGTTTTGCCCTTAACCCCATACTTTTCTAATAGATCCTTGCACATATCTACAATACAGAAAATCAATTGTTAACTATGCTATAGTCTATAACCACCACAAATATTAATATTATCTGTTCTAATCATCTATCTTCTCACACAAGCTTCTAGACTTAGAGACTTTTTTCTAGCAATATTTAATGCTGGTGAGACAAGGCAACGTCAAGCCACTTAATGGTAACTTTTGATCAAGTTAGAAAGTAGTAATAGCAATAATCATGCACTTGGGATGTGTAACTTTGAGAATAAATTCATAAATGTAGAAAACAATGTATATTCGATTTTAGACACATGAAAAATAAACCATTCAAGTTTAAGCTGAAAAAATTGGTATTGTTAAAAGGAGACAGCAGATCCCAAATGGAGTCACTTGTGCTAAACTCATGTCATCAAACCAAGACTTAATATCTAATAACCTTACAGTTTTTGTTTCTCCTAGAACTGTAATCTTAACCAATTAATCTGGAATTATCTGGTCAACACCTAGTGAGATTATCTGCCTGATAGATCCCCTGCCTTCCCCTAACGGAAGGTGACTTTATGCAAAACAACGTATCACAAATGAGTAACTTCCTTTTCCCATCCACTTCTGCCTAAAAAAATCTTCCACATCATACAGCTCCTTGGAGCTCCTTTCTATTTGCTAAATGAGAAGTTGCCCAATTCATGATACATTGAATAAAGCCAATAAAAGATCTTTAAAATTTACTCAGTTGAGTTTTGTTTTAACAGCAAATTATCATTTTATGGGAAAACTATCTTCTGAACTACAAAGCAAAATTCAGCGGGTGTCAAATGTAGTTCTTGACAAAACCTGATATCCCTGAAAATAATTCATTTTTTCAACACAGTTAGCTTTCAGCAATTTCGCTAATGGTATATTCAAATCTCAAGTGACCAATCTCACATACAACTCCTACTGATTCTCTCCTGACCTTGCCAAAAGCAAGGTTTTGTTCTCAAATCTATATTCCCTTTGGAGTTAATTTCAAACAACTAATTTCAAATCATGCTTATGCTTTATGTTTTGTCTCACTAGTAAGGCATAATCAACTGGAGGATAATTTGGACAATGCTTAATAACACTTTTAAATACTGACATTAATAATAAACTAAACTATTAATTTTCACTTTTCCCAATTCCTAAATCAGTTTTTTACCTTATGCCCTTAGTTAATATTGAAGCTATAGCAGTGTGAATTTTTAGATATAATTATATTTTTAACCATGTTTCTAAAGTTAAGAAAGACTAAAGATATAGATATTTATGGTAGTCAAGGCCATTTTCATTTCATACACATACACACAAACCTATACATATAGTTAAATAAAGTTATAGATATATAATAAATATATACATTATGGGATCAACATAACGATTTTGACAAAACTTGACAAGTTAGAAATAAAGAAATGCTCAAGGTAGTATAATTGTTTAAGTAGAGAAGTGTTCATATGAAACCTTATTTTCAGTAAACTGTGTTCTCAATACATCCTAGAGCATCCATTATAAGGTTCTGTCCACAATAAAGACATTTAATCTTATTTGAAGAACATGGAAACTTACTTCAGAAAATATCAGAATGAGGGACATTGAAGTAAATTTAAGAAATGTTGTTATTTTTATACAGAGATCTCTGGGTAAATTAATCTCTCTTTCTCTTTATATATATATATATATATACTGTCTATATATTGTATATATACTCTATATACACAATTCATACATATACCCACAAGACATACATACATACATATATACATACATAACATGTGCATATATATACAAGCATACATACACTTGGGAATGAATCTTGCATAAAGTGTTTTATCTTTGTTTTAAATTAAAACTAATTTTTAAAAATGTTATCATTATTATTGTCATTATTATTATTATTTTAAAATTATCTCACTCTGTAAGAAAACGATCTAAAACCTAAGTATTCAGTCCTGGCAGAGAAATTAAAATATATGACACAACGGGGGACCTGGTTGGCTTAAGTTCTTAAATGTCTAACTTTGGCTCAGGTCATGATCTCACAGTTTGTGGGTTTCAACCCCACATTGAGCTCTCTGCTGTCAGCAGGGAGTTGGCTTTGGATCATCTGTCTCCCTCTTTCTTCCCCTCCACCACTCACTCTCTTTCTCCCCAAAATAAAAAAATAAACATTAAAAAATATATATGTATACATATGACACAAAAGACATATCAAAGTGCACTCATTTGATTGATGAGTTGGTAGAATAGGAAAAGCAAAATTAAAGTTAAAAACAAAAATTTGTGAGATGACATTGGGATTTTAATACTTACTATAAACACAA
Organism: Crocuta crocuta; assembly: GCF_008692635.1. Taxonomy (NCBI): domain Eukaryota; kingdom Metazoa; phylum Chordata; class Mammalia; order Carnivora; family Hyaenidae; genus Crocuta; species Crocuta crocuta. The sequence continues at coordinate 229,218 of NW_027528807.1, forward strand.
ATGGTATCATATGGCCAAAAAGAAAGACCCATAGTTAACTCTGGAAATAGACTCACGTATAAGGACATTTGCATATTGAAAAAGCCAATTCAGTGGAAAAATAATGGGATTTTCACCCAATGGTGCTGGAACAATTAGACATTCATTTCCAAAAATTAATAAGCCTCTACCCATTTCTCACAATACATTTAAAAGTTAACTCAAATGAATAATAGGCTTAAACATAGGCTTAAATGTAAATTAATACTTTTAAAACTTGAGGAAAGTGTAGATGAACAGCATTGTAACCTTGGGCTAGGCTAAGATTGCTCAGAGAGAAAAGAGTATAAATGTTTATCATTTTGAAAATTGATAAAACTTCATCAAAATATAAAACTTCAGCTATTCAAAAGCCATTAAGAAATTGAAAATAAAATCCACATACTGGGATAAAATGTTAAATGAACATGTATCTGACAAAAGACTGGTATCCAGGTGATAAAAAATAAAAACTTTTACAATTAAATAACAAGAAAGCACACAATCCCATTAAAAATTTGCAAGGTATTTGAACAGTCATTTCAACTCAAAGTAGTTGGTAGGCAAGTAAGTAATAAATAAATGTATGAAAGCAAAATCCATTTTCTTTCAGGGCATAACCAACTAAGACATAATTTAGAGTAGAAAAATGATAAATAGATGATCATTTAATACTTTTATGAGAAAACTAATTAGATTTCTAATCTTTAAAAGTAAGTATTAAAAGTAAGGTGTTCATGAATATCCTGTATATAAGAACTTGGTAAGGGGGGGGTTTCTGGGTGTCTCCGTTGGTTGAAACTGACTCTTTGTTTCAGCTCAGGGCATGATGCCAGCCTCATGGGATCAAGCCCTGCATTGAGCTGTCTGGAGGAGCCTGTGGAGCCTACCTAAGATCTACTCTCTCCCTCTGCCCCTTTCCCATACTTGCCTGCTCTCTCCCTCTATGAAAAAACAAAAAACAAACAAAAAAGGAACTTGATAAGAGACACATTGAAGTAGAGAGAAAAGAAACCATCAACACACATAGTTAAGAGAAACAAAGGAAAAAGAAAGGGGAGGAGAGCGCAGCAAGTAATGTTGCATTGACCACATATTCTAATCTTAAAAATCGCATCGAGAATCGGATTCATTTACATTTCTATGAACTTAATACAAATATACAATTGCTTCTCATAACTTGCATTAATTATATTCTGTAAAGTTGCCATGAACACTGAATTAACTAATGAATACTAATCCACTGGTCCCAAGGGAGTTCCTACAAGCCACTTGTCACAATATTTTTGTCCACTGATCTATAAGTAAACTTGTTTTAGTGTGTTTGTGTCCAATGATATCTCACTTAATATACAGTTGATTCATTTATATTGAACTTGTGGTCAACAGCACTATGGATTGTGCCTCACCAAACTTTATGAATACACATATTTTGACCCTAAAGCAAACAACAGCCTACTTATGTCTCAAAACACTAAACAGCACATAAGTAAGCTGTTTGGGACTCTTTGAAACAGTGAAAACACTAACAGAAAACTCAGAAAATGTTAAAAGCGTGGTACTAAATAGACTGCAAGGACACTTGTTTACAGAATGAGGGCTGAAACCAGAAGGCAGAGTATCAGTTTGTTCTCTCTCAGCTGGGAACATAAGCATCTGGCAACTAAAAAGTTTTTGTATGAATTATTGACTTATTACAAACTATTTTTAGTAAGTAGAATTCTCAAATGTGGAATTTGTGAATAATCAAGATCAATTGTACTTACAAATGTGAATAATGAGAATCAACTGTATTTACAGTTTTATAGAAATATTGATGACAAATATGTTGTAAGATCATCCAAATTCAATGACTGTTGAGTTTTTAACATAAAATAAAGGTAACTTGACATCAGTGTCAACAGTATACATAAGTTTGGGCTGATGAGTGCTTAATCCATTCCATACTTAAAAAAAAACAACTATTTCACATAGTTTTTATCTTTACCCAATCTTCTCAAGTTATTCTTCCCTTTCTCTCTCACACACAGTAGGGGAAGCATGAAAGCTTACAAATGTGATAAATGTATATATTCTCTTCTTATTAGAATTTCCCAAATTTTCACATTGATAGATTACTAAGGAAGGTTCTCAAAAAAAAAAGCTAGGTAATAACTTGGTAAAAAGTGTTCGGGGAAATGAATTTACATGTTTAATTATAAGAAAAAATTTGACAGCTTTAGTCACAATATTTGATCTACAAACATTTCAATAATATGTCAAAATGTCTTTACATAATTGTGACAAATGCACTATTCTATTTGTTAGCAAATAGTCTCAAATTATGTGTAGTCAACTCAGTTCCATGAGGTCATTGAGGGATCTGGGTTCTTTCAGCTTGCTTATTCCTTCTAAATTGCTTGATGTTCATTGCATGCTCTAAGCTGCCTCTATACATGACATTCAATTATAATTTCCTTTTTTTCCCATTTTGATCCAGGGCATCACTTTTAAAGTTTATTTATTTATTTTGGGAGAGAAAAAGAGAGAGAGAGAGAGAGAGTACAAGCAGGGGAGCGAGCACCAAAGAGAGAGGAAGAGAAAGAATCCCAAGCAGGCTCTGCACTGACAGCACAGAGCCCTATGTGGGGCTTGACCTGACGAACCATGAGATCATGACCTGAGCTGAACCCAAGAGTCTGAGGCTTAACCGACTGAGCCACCCTGGGGCCCCTCAATTATAACTTCTAAGAGAGAAAGAGAGGAAGTGGAGGCCTAGTAAAGGCTTAGGAGATAAGCAATTTGATTACTAAAAGGAAGAAATGAATACTGAAGTACATTACAGTCTTTAATTCTTCTATCTATAATTTATTTTTTTTTCCTTTTTTCTGTCTTTCTTTTTTTCCCTTTATACTGAGAACACATTGTATTAGGAGGGTCCTTCTGATAAAATTCTCTTCTGTTGTCCCATTGTGGGGAAATAGGAGAGAATGATTGAAATGAGAAGCACACTCTTTGTCAAGGGCTAATGCAAGTACCATATCTCAAATAAGATGCTTTTGTCTAAATTGGAATATAATAAGAGGTTGTGTGCACCTTTTTATTTTCTCTTATATCACATAGAAGAAGGTACGAAATATATATTTATGTTGGAAGAGAGGAAACAAGAAATATTTTAGGCAATTTAATTTTCTCAATTTGTTAAAAATTATAGCTTATATACTGAGTATTGTATGTAAGCCAATTTGACAATAGATTATATTCATTAAAAATAATAAAGATTTAAAAAATTTAATTTAGCTCTATCTTGTCCAATTATGATGAACTGACATGCTTAATGTTAATACCTAGGTATGGTGCCACTAAGGGGGAAATGAAAATAGATATTTTAGTTAAAACTACTTTTATTTACAACTGTCAAAGAGGTTTCTTCTTATACATGGTACTTTAAAATACCTCATACATTAACATAAAGTTATCATTCATAATCATTTGAAGCTATCTATTAATATTCTAAGTATTACTTTGAAAAGGATTATAATATTGTCTAAATCTTAAAGTCCTTTTTAAAAATGTAAATATGCGCATAATACAGAGATAAAAATTTCCTGGTGTACTTTAATATTCTAAAACACTGAAGATTCAGATGATGATTATTTTTTTAAGAAAGTCATAGTCTAACTGGATAGCTGCATGTTAAAGAATGAAGCTGGATCACTTTCTTACATCATACACAAAAATAAACTCAAAATGGATTAAGGACCTACAGGTGGAACCTAAAACTACGAAAATCCTAGAAAAGAGCATTGGCCATAATGTCTCTGACATCAGCTGTAACATTTTTTTTCTATATATGTCTCCTGAAGCAAGGGAAATAAAAGCAAAAATAAACTATTGGACTCCATCAAAATAATAAGCTTTTGTACAGCAAAAGAAGCAAAATCTCATAAACAAAACTAAAAGATAACCTACTGAATGGGAGAAGAGATTTCTAAATGACTTATCCAATAAGGGGTTAATATCTAAAGTCTATAAAGAACTTATACAACTCAACAAACAATTCATTTAAAAATGGGCAGAAAACATTAATAGACATTTCTTCAAAGAAGACATACAGATGGCCAGCAGACACATGAGAAGATGCTCAACATCACTCATCATCAGGAAAATGCAAATCAAAACTACAAGCAGATATCACCTCACACCTGTCAGAATGGCTAAAAAAAAAAAAAAGACAAGAAACAAGTATTGGTGAGGATATGAAAAAAAACAACTTTTGTGCATTAGTGGGGGGAATGCAAACTGTGGGAAACTTTATGGATGTTTCTCAAAAAGTTAAAAATAGAACTATCCTATGATCCATTAATTGGACTAGTAGGTTTATTTACCCAAAGAATACAAAAACACTAATTTGAAAAAAAATATGTGCACCCTGTGTTTATTGCAGCATTACTTACAATAGCCAAATTATGGAAGCCACTACAGTGTCCATGGATAGATGAATGGCTAAGGAAGAGGTGATATAATGTTAAATAATAAAACTAAGTCATATGTAGAAATTTCCATAATATAAAAGTGGATAGTAAAATTAAAAACATCCATTTCTGATAAACTGAAAGCAAGTATATAATAAAGTTTTTACATAAAATTGTGAAAGTGTGTACACACACACACACACACACACACACACACACTGGAATATTATTCAACCATAAAGAGAATGAAATCTTGCCATTGTAGCAACATGGATGGATATAGAGAGTATAATGCCAAGCAAAAAAAGTCAAAGAAAGATAAATGCCATATGATTTCACACTTATGAGTGGAATTTAAGAAACAAAACAAAAGGAAAATGAGAGAAACCAATACTCTTAAATACAGAAAGTAAATAGAGGGTTACCAGAGGGGAGATAGGTGGATGGATGGTGAAATAGGGGAAGGGGTTTCAGAGTACACTTATCATGATGAGCAGTGGGTAATGTATAGAATTGTTGAATCACTATATTGTACACCTGAAACTAATATAAGACTGTATGTTAAGTATATTGGAATTAAAATTTTAAAAAGCTTAATTAACAAAAGTCATAGCCTTAACTCAGAGGGAAAAAGCATGCATTTGTATATTAGAGCGTATTTTTATAAGTTTATTTATTTATTTTGAGAGAAAAAGAGAGGGAGAGAGAGAGAGACAAAATGAGCAGGGAAGGGGTAGAGAGAGGGAGATAGAGAGCATCAACCAGGCTCTGTGCTGACAGTAGAGAGCCTGATACAAGGCTCAAACTCACAAACTTAGATCATGACCTGAGTTGAAGTCAGATGCTTAACCAACTGAGACACTCAGGTACTCCATGCTTTTGTAAATTTAAGAATAAAAATAGGGTCATTGCCTTTTTCATACCCAAGGAAATGCTAAATATTTTATTTTCACTCAAGTTTTTACTATGTGCCCTCATTGAATTCATTACAACTGTTATAGGACTTTACTGATCTAGAAATGAACATAAATAAATGGTTTACTAATTACCTATGATAACAGATATATAAGATTTATGATTTTTGTGATTTTAATTTTGCTATACCTTTCACTGCTCCTGTTCTCACATAAATCCTAGTATTTATGAAAACATGACGCTGACCTTCTTAAACTCATAACGAGGTATTCATAATACATGCAACCATGAAGGAATGGGTTTTTCCTAGTGCTTTGTAACTAGGAAAATACTTTGTAACACAAAGAACTTTACCATTTTAGTACACTGAGTATAGAATTTTTCTTACCAGTTCGTGTTTTTCAATATTATTAAAAATGTATACTGAATATTTATAATTTCTAGAAGAGGTCTATTTGGTAAACATATTGCTTACCAGTTCGTGTTTTTCAATATTATTAAAAATGTATACTGAATATTTATAATTTCTAGAAGAGGTCTATTTGGTAAACATATTGCTACAGGTTCAAATGTGGTAATTTGAGACCATATCCTATAAAAAGACCAAGATAAGTATTTTCAGCTTTCTAGAATTTTTCTCATTGTTTTTTGTTGTTCTCCCACTTAAACCTAAAATTATTAATTCAACTGTAGGAAGTAATGTTAAATAATAAAACTACGTCATATGTAGAAATTTCCATAATATAAAAATGGATAGTAAAATTAAAAACATCCATTTCTGATAAACTGAAAGCACGTATATAATAAAGGTTTTACATAAAATTGTGAAAGTGTAATTTGGCATATTAGTATTTTGCAAGTTATTTAATATTAAGAAAGCTATTTATATCTGCTGGGAGCTGGACCGGCCTCGCTGGATGACAGTCACAGCAAGGAAATGGTAGCGTTTGCACAGCTCCTGCCATGAGAAACAAAAACTCCTTCGGCTACTACTGGCTCATGTTGGAAATGAGGCTGCTGGTATTGACCAGGCCTCACAATATTCCAGATCAGACCGATATTCCCCACACAGATTCCTCATAAGGAAAAGCATAGTCCTGCCTTTTCAAAAGAGATTTTAGACGAAAGCACTGTGGATGATTGTCAAAAGGCTCTTCCTATATGGGCCTTGCAGATCCAGGACTTAGATAATAAAGGGGGTTAAGAACACAGGAGTTGCAATTGAGCCTGGCCCTGAGACAAAGAGCCTAATTTAGAGTCAAGGAACAGATAAGGGCAGAACTTAAGTTAATACTTAATATCTTTTCTAACTGGTGATGTATGGCAGTCCCTTCCCTAAGGCCTACTTTCCACAAACACCCTGCCTTACACTGGCGGCTGGGATGAGGATAACAACTTGTTTCTGCCTGGAGCACTGCCCCCCAAGGCATCTTGTGATCAGTATTCCAAATGACTTATTCTGCCTTCAATATGCTGATTGTACCCTGTGCAGGAACTTGTTGTAGGAACTTCTTTTGTGATTATGGGAGCAAACATTTGTGTTTCCTGAAAGACCTGTTTTTCTTAATACTTCCTAAATAAACAAGCTATTGACCCCTGCCCACAAAGAACTAACTTCACCCTTTTTATGCTAAAAACATTGTCTTCTATGCTAAAGATACCTTCCTTCCCCGTAGGATAGCATCTAAATCCTCTACTTCAATCATATTGATAAAGGCTATGCATGAGTCTTCTACAAATCTATGTTCTGGGAAATTCTTACATATCAAAGAAGTTTGTCATCAGATATCATTGTCTAAGGCAAATGCCACTTCTGTGCCGTCCCCCAAACACTTAATTATAAAATAAAGTTGAGCCCCAGTCAGAGCGGAGAGGCCTGCCTGGTGACCACAAAGACTCTCGGGCCTCTCTCATCCCTCCCTCGCTGACACCATCCATCCTGCGGGACCCCTGGACCTGCTGGAGCCAGCCTCTGGCATATATCTATAAGAAAAATTGTTGTCAAAGAAATAATAACTAGCTGAACTCACTGGAAAGACTTTTAGCAAGAAGAGTTGGTGGGAGAAGATCTAAGCTTCTAGGAGAAGTTTGAACTAGAAAAATTTAGAGATAAAAAATGAAGAGAGACCAACAAAGAGGAGCTCTAGTTTTAAAAAGAAAAAATAAATGGAAACGTACTGGGAATATTTGAGTCCCCACAGCTAAGATTATATGTAAGGAAGGGCGCCTGGGTGGCTCAGCCGGCTAAGCACGCCTGACTTCGGCTCAGGTCATGATCACAGTTTGTGGTTTCGAGGCCTTCATTGGGCTCTGTGCTGACAGCCAGCTCAGAGCCTGGAGCCTGCTTCCTATTCTGTATCTCTCTCTTTCTCTGACCTACCCCTGCTCATGCTGTCTCTCTCTCTCAGAAATAAATAAAACATTAAAAAAAATTATATGTAAGGAAAAATGTACCAAAGATATTTCAGGCTAGTAATGGGAGTGGAGATGGGAAGGCAGAGGCTAGACTGAAATGAGTACTTGAGGCATATAATTATACATTTAGAAAATGATTACATTTATACAAATTTATAAAATTTATAAAATTTATAAAAATTTATAAAAACAAGGCAATTAAAAGTTTTTGTAGCTTCATGCGGCACCTGAGTGGCTCAGTCGGTTAAGTGTCCGACCGGGTCAGGTCATGATCTTGTGGTTTGTGGGTTCGAGCCCCACGTCGGGCTCTGTGCCGACAGCTAGCTCAGAGCCTGGAGCCTGTTTCAGATTCTGAGTCTTGCTCTCTCTCTGACCCTCCCCTGCTCGCGCTCTCTCTCTTTCCTCTCTCTCTCTCTCAGAAATAAATGAAAACATAAAAAAAATAAAGAAAAACAAGTTTTTGTAGCTTCAGACAATTAATTTCAGGGGTTTTTAAAGAGTTCATGTTTGAATTTCAGAGGTAGGTCAAGTCATATTATCAGAAGAAAATTAAGTCAACTTGACACGCTACTTACACTGAAGTTCTAAAACGGTATTGACTCTTGGGGTGCCTACGTGGCTCAATCGGTTGACTTCTGCTCAGGTCATGATCTTACAGTGTGTGAATTCAAGCCCCATGTTGGGCTCTGTGCTGACAGCTCTGAGCCTGGAGCCTGCTTCAGATTCTGTATTTCCTTCTCTTTCTGCCCCTCCCCCATTTGTGCACTGCCTGTCTTTCAAAAATAAATAAATGTAAAAGAAAGGTTTTTTTAATAGTATTTACTCTTTTTCACAGTATATTTAAGAAAACAAAAGCCAAAATTGAAAGAAAATATTATGTAATATAAATATTGTTTCTACAAATGTTTTTATACATTATTTTATATTATTTAATATATTATTTTTATTTATATTATTTTAGAATATATTTTATTTATATTATTTTATATTGTTTTAATATATTATTATATATTAAATATTATAAACATATTACATATGTTTATATATATAAGGAGAGAGTCTGTGAAATGGGTACAGGGAACAAGAGAGACAGGAAACTATGAACTTCCAATAATTAAACAAAAGGACAAGTGAGATTAGAACACACAGTTTTGCTAAACAGTATGAACCTTTTTACACATGTGATTTGGTTCAAGAATTGTCAAGAATCTTCACAATAAAAAGAGGAATGTTTTGGGATACTTTGGTGAAGAAGAATAAATCAAAGTCATATTACTGAGTAAAAGTTGAGGGAGTGCATTAACATGCTAAAAAACTTTGTAAGCTTTCAGTAATATTCTATTGAACATAATAAAAGAGAAAGGTGTGTGGGAAATAATAATTGAATAATCAATACTATGGGAACTATTTAGAAAAGGTGAATACTATAATTATGGCTAAATATTGATGTGGAATATTTTTTCCTATTATGTAGAAAATGGCAATAATTATGTTTGAACATTTAGGTACTCTAATATTTCATCAGATTCTCACTTCACATCTGCTACCTATAATATTTCAATAATATTATAATCACCATTCTGAAATATGACTCATAAGAATATTTTAAACAGTATAAAACTAATTGTTTTCAAGAAACACTGAAAGTAGAGTGATATTCATTACAAAGACAGCAATACAACAGCAAACAATGTTGAGAAATTGATTATAATTATACATTTTTACTGGATTTAAAATTGTACATGCTTTAATTAAAACCTTGAAAAATAAGAATGCAATATGAAAGATACAGTTAAATGAAACTAGTAAAACATACTAGCAGCCTTGGTAAGAGAAATACAATTTTCCTTATTTTATACCATCTCTTGTTAACCAGTCTTAAGCCGTTAATACTTTAAATGTCATAAATTAAGATCTGAGTAAAGATGCAAGAATGAGTCCAGATTTCACAGAATTTCCACTTTTCCTATCAGAGAGAATCCTCTCACACCTGCACCCTCAATTTTTTTAAACAACAACGAGAAGATAGTGAAAGTTACTGTCTACAACATAAAAGCAAAGCTACCCAAATCTCATGCAGTAAGAGGGCAAGGAATGAGAGATTTTGGCAGAGTTCTCTGGCTTATATCTATACACAAACACCACAGAAAGAAAGTTTGGAAAAGAAGACAAGTTGGCCAAATCCTGGAACTGCTTTTTCACATACCCCAAATTCAAGATCATCAAAAGTAGAAAATAAGAAGGTAGCTCAAGAAAAATAAAAATGTCCAGAGAGCCCATGAGTGTAAAGACACCTATTCCCCCACCAAGATCTCAGGAGAATGAGACTTCAGTTCCTGAACATATCTGGCTTGCTTTAATATAGGTAAGTAGTGAAGAAAAGCAGAATGAATCAACACCAACAATAAGACGGGGGTTTGAAGAACTAAAAACAGATACAACACACAGCACGTGATCCTCTGGAAATGAGGAAGACAAGATGAGATTCCCAGGATAAGATCCTTCTGCACTGCAAACTATTAAAAATAAGATATAAAAATACAAGTTCTGTTACCTCATTCATCTTTGGAGGCAAATGATGAGGGCTTCTGGATAATCAGTTAAATAAAGTAGGGGAGGTAACATAACCAAATGAATGTTCAGAGGAAAATATACATTCCTAGGGCTATGCTTCATTGGTGGCCCAATATGATGTCAGAAATTATATTTGTATAGGACTATGATATTCATGGCTAGGTGGATTAAACACAAAAATTCCTCAGCAAACACCACAGAGACACCAAAAATTTATTTATTTATTTATTTTAATAGTTTATTGTCAAGTTGGTTTCCATATAACACCCAGTGCTCATCCCCACAANACAATGTGTCTTTCAAGTCCATTAATTCTTTAATGATTTTCTGTCTGGTTGACCTATCCATTGCTGTAAGCGGAGTATTGAAGTCCCCTGCTATTAGCACATTCTTATCTATGAGCCTGTTTCTGTTTGTGATTAATTGTTTTAAATATTTAGGTGCTCCCACATTCGGTGCGTAGACATGATTGTTAGTTCTTCCTGATGGATGGACCCTGTAATTATTATGTAATGCCCTTCTTCATCTCTTGTTATTGTCTTTAATTTAAAGTCCAGTTTGTCTGATGTAAGTATAGCTACTCCAGCTTTCTTTTGGTTTCCAGTAGCGTGATATATATTTCTCCATCCCTTTACTTTTAATCTGAAGGTATCTTCCAGTCTAAAATGAGTTTCTTGTAGACTGCATATAGATGGATTTTGGTCTTTTATCCATTCTACTACCCTATGTCTTTTGATTGGAGCATTCAGCCCATTTACCTTCAGTGTTATTATTGAGATATGTGAGTTTAGACTCTTTGTGTCCTTTGTGGAGTTCATATTTGTGGTGGAAGACACCAAAAATTTAAATTAAAAATAATTATCGAGTGCAGAGGTAGAAAAATATCAATTAAAGGAAAACATCAGGCTGATATTTGATTTTTCCCCAAAAGATTCAATGCTGAAGACAATGGTGATGATTCCAGTATTCTGAGGGAGAGATTTGTGACTGAATCATGTCACTCTTAGCCCTGTTGCATTGTGATAGCCTTTCTCTTTTGCTAAACATAGGAAGAAGAAATTGAATGTTTGTCAAAGTGTGTGTACTGCTTGATTCCATTGTGAATATGCAAATTCTACATATGTCAATTAACAAAAGACGTGACCCTGGGGGAACTTTCATTAAAAGCATAAGGTATTAGAAGTACGTAATGGAACTCTACACTATTGCCTGAAGGATCTTAGTCATTTGGACCAGCAGAAGCAGCTTCTTTCCAAACCAGGGATAGGATTTCAACCAAGGGGTTTACAAACACAGTATTCCACATTTATCTTAACTTTCTAGTTGCTAAGTGAAACAGGACTCTGGTTCTGACTAAACTTCCAAGACCTGACATTAAACACTTTATAAACAGCCCTCTTTGCTGAGACTGTCAAGCCACTGCTTTATTTAAATTTGACCTAAAACACAAATCTTATTTCCAAATCCTGTTATCAATACTGCCTCTTGTTCTGTCTGGTGATAAAAAGTCAGTGGTTCCTCTTAGATATCCCCTTTTGCCTTGGCAACTTTGTTGGATTTCAGTCTCTCCCTTTATAGTCATTATAAGATGAAATTTATTCCATGTCAATAAAGCTATCCATATAAGATATTCCTCACTATTTGTATTCCTGTTTTTAAATTTTTCTATCTACATAAACATAGATATCTTGAATATTATTGACTTAATGTCAATGTTTATGTCTGGAAGAGTTTTTCAATTTATTTATTTTTTTAACTTTAAGTATGGCATACTTTATTATCACATGCATATTCTTTAGAAAATCGATTAAATATTCTTTTATAAATTATAATGAATAGATTGTGGCGATGAGCTGTGGCTTCAGATATTTGAACAGAAATCTTTCACACATTCACGAGGTAGAAGATTCTTAGTACTCCTTTTGTTTTCCCTTCAGATTTTTGTAGATAGTTTTTATTTCTCCAATAATACTCAGTAAGTAAGAGATTATGCCATAGCTCTAAAATTTAATCATTGTTTCTATCCCCCAGGGATGTTCCTTATAGTCCTAAATTATTTCTCCCAGTGGCATTTATCATTGCTGACAAGGGTAGGCTGTAAAATATCTCACTTCCTTCTCTGGAGAACTCTGAAAAACAGACAATGATAAGAGGGATATTTCTTTCTATTAGGGCTTCCATCTCTCGCATGTTTGCCTAGATATTTAAGAGATACTCTCTTATTTTATTTGTTATTGTATACACATAAGTCTAATCCAATGAAAATATAGGAAAATTACCTAAATGATGACTGAAGAACAAATGAAGTTTCCCACAAGGATTAAATATTCAAAGAGTTGCATTTAAAGTAAGGGCTCCTTAATTCTCATCAACTAATGAGCTTTTTACATGTGTATCTTCTAGATATTTATACAAATATTGTTACAAGTTTTCCTCAGAATACAAGCCATGTCCTTGTCTTAGGTTAGTTTTATGAAGAAATGTAAAATATCCTTAAAACCTCAGGAATACCTTTTTAGTTTTTTATGGGACTTACTAAACTCAAAGTTAAAAACAATTAGAAACCCTTCAAATGTGCTGAAAAGAGTGAGTTATACAATGTAACCACAAGTTTGCTACTTAATGTTGAATGTTATATTTAACAGAATAATTTTTTGTTTGTTTTCTATTGTTGCTATATTACTTGCTAATTATCTGAAAGGATGTGCTACTCATAATCATCATTTTTCTAGATTAATATTAGCTCTAAATTATACCAAAGCCTTGATTCTCTACTTATTGATTTTCAATATTAGAAGTAAATTTATGTATGATGAAGTTTAGTGCCAAATGTTATCTTAATGCAGAGTGAATTAAAATTCTCAAATATAGATAAGGAAAACACTATTTTAAATTATTGTTTCAATTTATGTCTAATATAGAACTTAGAACCTGTGTCCTTAAAAACTCATACAGATTTTTAACATTGTTTTTATAAGTAATCCATTAATGTGATGCAACTGATGCTAATGTAAAACTAAAAGAACTACCTCTGTGTTTCAAAAATGACAAAAGAGAAAATAAAAAAAGAGAGAAGGAAACATATGGCATGGAATTTTTTCTGCTTAGTATAATAAGGTGTTTTTTTTCTTTTTTTTGGCTCAATTTTAGCCATGCAACAATCAAAGATAAAACTTAATAAATTATTCCCAATACTGATAGCTTTTGACTGTGAAGCTTATGTGTTTCAGATCGCCATTACCACTATCATCCTAAAGTATGTCATCCTCTACTATAAAAAGAGATTCGATTCTATTACCCTTCGTTTCATTCACTTACTGACAAGTATCAAATTCCTGTTATGTTCCAAGGAATTTGAAAATTGCAATTAAAACAATGGGCACAAGAGACTTGGTTCTTGTCTTAGTGAAGCTGTAGGCCATGAGAAATCCAGAATTACAATATGTCTCCCACTACAGATCTCCGTGAGTCTGACATATTTCTGCATGTCTCTTGTCAGCTCTAGATCCATACAATATTTTCATGGATGTTAGGGGATAGCAAACAGTCTTGGAAGATAGAAAAGTGTCTCCCTCTAGAGTGGAGAGCAAATCTGTTTCCTGACCAGAATAATAAAAATACTATCCTCCCAGATTAAGGTTGAACAGGTTTTCTGGTAGCCCTCTCTGAAAGATTGGGTTTTTTCAACTTATAGTTTTCCAGCTGTGGCACGAACCCACTATTCGCACAACATCCACTTGAGCTCACCTCTGCATCTCTGCTGTGGGACTCCAAGGATGAGAACATTAAGTTCATTTGCCTGTTATGCTGTAACAAAAGCCTTTGTCTCTAGGATTATAAAAAAGGAATATTAAATAATAAAACATGGAGGGGAACTAACGTGACTCTATAGAAGGAACCCTCTGGGCCAACTCAGTGTATTGCTATTTCTTGTCTATCTGAATGTTTAGTAGAAATTGATGTGTTTTATGTCGGTTCTCTCCCTCCCATAAGCGCCGGAGGACATTATCCTCAACTGTAAAGGGTACACATAGAGAAATGCTAATGTGACACCTTCTGCTAGTGTTTGCCACTAATGAGTGGATGGGAACTTCATGTGTCTCCCTCTGATGTCAAAAGCTTTCACAACATGAGTGACTCCCTCTTCACTGGCAAGTGAGAAGTCCATCTCAATGGCCTCACTTTAGTGTTATCCTTCTCCTTAAGAAGGGATGACTGGAACATCGTGACAGATTTCTGGAATCCTCTCTGAAAGTAAATTTTCTTGAATTATAGGAGTAGATTAGCAATTCCTTCTCAAAGAAAAACTACTGTCTCTTCCAGTCCCCCACTACTAAATTGGAGTCCCAGCACTTTATTGCACAGTAGGCATTGGAGACAATCCAAGCGTCTGTGACGTGATTTTGATTGGTGTCTCTGGCAGAGGGAAGCAGCCTCCATCCAGAGAACCCCCTTTGAGTTTTGCCTTGTATCCTTCCTCTGTATCATTGGTACACAGCTTTGGAAAAGCAGCTATCAGTTTGCTGCCATGCTTTTGCTGAAAATAAATACCTGTGCATGAAGGATTTACAACTCTCTAGTCTGATATTCCTGGGGGTAGATCAATTCCAAATACATCCATGACAAGGTCAGAGGAGACCCCCAAAGCCTCCCTTATCAAAGGTAGGTGGTACATATGGTCAAGAATTCAGCAGACTCACCTCTGGTGAAACATCAGGTTTACACGTGAGCTTGTAAGCAGGCCCAAATCTCCTACTCTTCACAGTTGTTGAAAGTTGGGACTTCTTCCCCTCTGAAAATAAACACTTTGTACTTATTTCTGTTACATATACTTTTTATTAAGGTGATTACTCAAATTTAGGTTAATTTCAGTTATTCTCTCCCATACTATAAGTAATATATTTTGCTTTATCCAAATGTTCACTGTAATTTTAATTACAACACATAAATCGTCAATATTCATATTTGGGATATGAATACTTGTGGTAAAGTATTTCCAAGGTCTTTTCTCAAACATCCCTGGTTTCCAAAACTTTGAATATTATGTGCTAATCATCAATATTAAATTTAATATGACTTACCTCTTAAGATTATTATGGGGATAAAATGGAAAAACTCATGTAAAGAATTTAACACCCTGAATAGTAAGCTTTAATATTGTTTTTAAGTTTTGGGGCGCCTGGGTGGCTTAGTCGGTTAAGCGTCCGACTTTCGCTTAGGTCATGATCTCGCAGTTCGTGGGTTCGAGCCCCGCGTCGGGCTCTGTGCTGACTGCCGGCTCAGAGCCTGGAGCTTGTTTCAGAGTCTGTCACTCCCTCTCTCTCTGACCCTCCCCTGCTCACGCTGTCTCTCTCTCTCTCTCTCCTAGAAATAAATAAAACATTTAAAAAAATTTTTTAAAAAATATTGTTTTTAAGTTTTGAGTATTGCCCGTTGTGAATAAACTTTAAATCAAAACCATTTCAGGAAATGATGTTTATGATTTAGAATTCAAGAATATTTTAGTTATTTCTTATAGGAAATATCTTTCAGTGATGGCTATTCAAAAAAATGTACAAGTAATTTTGTAACATCAATAGATGTGTTTCAAAACAATTATAATGACTATTCATATTTTATTGCAACACTAACTAGGTTGTATTATAATTTCCCTTCCTCTTTCCCCTTACTAGACTTTGAACATTTGAAGGACAAGGACTATGTTTTGTTCATGTTTATATCTCATGTATCTAACAGAGTGAATTCTTATTTGTTGAAAGGATACAGGAAGATAATGTATAAAAAGGTTTCTACAATTATTCTACACAAAAAGCACTTAAAATTATATTAAAGTGATGTGTTAACACTCAGTAAAATACATTTTTTCTGTGTTTTTCAATTTTTAAAAATGTGGCACCAGACACCACAGAAAGGATATAATCCTTTGTAATGAAGAATATTACATTAACATAAAAATACATTGTCAGAGGAATGTAGTCTTGAAGTACAAGAAATCTGGGGAAAATTTATATGGTAATTATTTCAGGGGAGAAATTGTCTTCATTATTTTATTTATTTGTTTTTCTTAAATAGTTTATTGCTAAATTGGTTTACATATAACACCCAGTGCTCATCCAAACAAGTGCCCTCCTTCATGCCCATCACCTCCCTTCCCCTTTCCTCCACCCCATCAGCCCTTAGTTTGTTCTCAACATTCAAGAGTCTCTCATGATTTGCCTCCCTCCCTCTCCCCAGCTATTTTTCCCCTTCTTCTCCCGCATCATCCTCTGTTAACTTCCTCCCAATACTCCTATATGTGCAAACATATGGTATTTATCCTTCTCTGCCTGACTTATATCACTCAGCATAACACTCTCTAGTTCCATCCCTGTTGCTACAAATGGCCAGATTTCATTCTTTCTCATTGCCATGTAGTATTCCATTGTAGATTACCACATCTTCTTGATCCATTCATCAGTTGATAGACACTTAGGTTCTTTCCATGTTTTGGCAATTGTTGAGAGTGCTGCTATGACCATTGAGGTACATGTGCCCCTATGCAGCAGCACTCCTATATCCCTTGGGTAAATTTCTAGCAATGCTACTGCTGGATCATAGGGGAGTTCTAGCGTTAATTTTTTGAGGAACCTCCATACTGTTTTCCAGAGGGGTTGCACCAGCTTACATTCCCACCAATAGTGTAGGAGCATGCCCATTTCTCCACATCATAGAGCATCTAGAGTCTCCTGAGTTGTTTATTTTAGCCACTCTGACCGGTGTGAGGTCGTATCTCAGTGTGGTTTGTATTTCCCTGATGATGAAGGATGCTGAGCATTGTTTCATGTGTCTTTTGGCCACCTGGATGTCCTCTTTGGAGAAGTGTCTGTTCATATCTTCTGCCCATTTCTTCACTGGATTATTTGTTTTTCGTGTATGGAGTTTGATGAGTTCCTTATAGATATTGGATACTAGCCCTTTATCTGATATGCCATTTGCAACTATCTTTTCCCATTCTGTCAGTTGCCTATTAGTTTTACTGATTGTTTCCTTTGCCATGCAGAAGCTTTTTATCTTGATGAAGTCCCAATATTTCATTTTTGTTCTTGATTCCCTTCCCTTTGGGGATATGTCAAGTAAGAAATTGCTGCGGTTGAGGTCAGGGAGGTTTTTCCTCATTTCTCTTCTAGGGTTTTGATGGTTTCTTGTCTCACATTCATTATTTTAAATCACAGATCACGGCAGCTGCTCAAACTTTCAGGAGTGACTGTAAGCACAGTCCTGAACCTCAGGAACATACATTCTGGCATGAGGAATGAGAAAGACCATTCAGAGAACGTGAAGTTTTTAAAAATGTGCAAATTTTATGTAAAAAAAGTGAAGGATGACCCATTCAAGATAGAAAATATGAAAAGAGAAATAAAATTCCATGTGTGCAACTATGGATTCAAATCAATTATTTATGATGGTTTAGGCTGTGCGAATCAATATCTGTACTGTGTGAGGTAGCAGAAGATCGTTGCATAGTTTGAATCCTCCCAGATATTGGATTAAATTGATTTGCTCTCATTTAGAACAACATTAATTTAAGTCTAGATTTATAAGCTAAAGTCTGATTATAGAGTAAACATTAAAGCTAGTTAAAATGAGATTCAGGGAAGAACCTATACCAGGAAGGTGATTTAATTTACAGACTTCAATTTTAATATATATCTAGGCTGTATAACTAATCTTTAGCAATATTGTATTGTTTCTAATGGTGAAGATTCTGGACACCTATAAAAAGAACCCTTACTAGAAATAATCGATTAATACATCTTTGAAAGTTTTTATGTCGAACATTCCCAGAATATGAATGTATGAGTGCTTAATCAAAAAATTTCAAAAGTGTATACATAATAATATGCTATATGATAATTTTCAGAATATGCTTAGCTCTGATATTTGTCTTCCCCACTCAATTG
Source organism: Crocuta crocuta (assembly GCF_008692635.1). Lineage (NCBI taxonomy): Eukaryota > Metazoa > Chordata > Mammalia > Carnivora > Hyaenidae > Crocuta > Crocuta crocuta. Next base: position 247,534 of record NW_027528807.1, read on the forward strand.
TAGTCAATACTAGTGACTTCCTGACAACAGTCACAATTCCAGAAGTTTCCACAACTTTAGATGTTATCTAAAGTCTGCAAGACATCTTGCTCATCTCCTTAGCCACCTCCATCTGGTTGCTATGGGAAGGACTTCAGACAGAATTTTCTATTGCAGAAACTGTCAGGTCTGTGTACCTTCTTTCTTCTTTGCTTCTGTTCATTAATGATTTGCTTTTATATTTGATTGTTCACCAGAGTCTAATTAGTGGAGTCATTGTACTCATTCTTTCCTAAATCATCTGTTTTACTCTTATGTAGTGCTATGATGAATCATCCTCAAAGTCTTCAGGATGCAACAAATAGGTTAAGTGATAAAATACACTTTTTTCCTTTTTTCTTCTATATTTTCTCTATATCAAAATTATGGGTACCAAGTATTTGGAGATGGGCACACACTTGGTGCCTAGTGTTACTTGTGGAACAAGAAGTTAATAATCTTAGATAGATACTGGGCCTTGTACTCTCCTGAAAAATGATCTGGAAGAGAATAGTTGAGATATAAGATTAAAATCAATGTGAGGGGCGCCTGAGTGGCTCAGTTGGTTGAGCGGCCAACTTCGGCTCAGGTCATGATCTAGCGGTTCATGGGTTCTAGCCTCACCTTGGAATCTGCTGACAACTAGCTCAGCCTGGGGCCGATCTTTGGATTCTGTGTCTCCCTCTCTCTGACCCTCCCGTGCTCATATGGTCTCTTTCTCTCTCTCTCAAAAATAAATAAAACATTAAAAAAATTTTTTAAATCAATGTGAGATGCATGTAAATTAGACATAAAATCATAAGTGTAGATTGCAGATTATATTGAGAAGCTTGAGTTTTAAAGTAATCTCCTTTCTGGAAATTTTTGCTTATTCTACCCTGTCTCCCAACCGTATTAACATTATAGATTTATCTAATTATTCAAGGGCCCATCAAGCATTTTGTGAGCATGATTTAGGGATAATGCAATATGCTGGCATGGATGACAAAACAGTATCATATGGGAGCTTTTTTTATCTCATTTTTTTGGGGTAAATATGATTTAAAAATCAGTAGCAAAGTTGGTTGTTAGTTGGTTATGGTGTAACTACAATATATATAATTTTTATGTTTGCTTCCTTTTTAGAACCTGCTATATTTAAAAATTTTTAAATGATATTTATTTTTGAGAGAAAGTGAGAGGGGAGGGCGCAGAGAGAGAGGAAGACACAAAGAATCCGAAGCAGGCTCTAGGCTCTGAGCTGACAGCATAGAGCCTGATGCAGGACTCAAACTCACAAACTGTAAGCCAAGGTCAGACACTCAACCAACTGAGCCACTCAGGCAGCTGGAGAACACTATATATTTTAAATGGGATATTATATCAGTTGTTGCAGCGGGAACATTATTTATCCACTCTGATCACGATGTCATGATGTGTAGTTTTGTTTCTGTTGTCATATCAACTAGTGTATAGTTCATTTTTATTTAAAAATGTTATTTGTTATAAGGCCCATAGTCTAACTTTCCTTCTTTTCCACTTTTTTTTAAAATTTCTTCCCTTCCTTCCTCCCTTCTTCCAAGAAACTGATTTGTTTTCTAACCTCAATATTTCCTCTTAACTGAACAAAAACAATCAAATTGAGTGTTCTTAATATATAAGCCCTGAAACACTCATCTTTGTATTAGGGTGCCATAGTCAGAAAAGAGATGATATAAAGATCTTTCTACCCATTTTTGCTGTCAAGAGTTGAGCTGGAGAAAGAGAAACTCTTCAGGAGTCAAGGTGGTTGATTAAGACAACAAGCCAAAATGAAAGTATCAGTCATACCTTTATTCATGTGCAGCTGTAGTATAAGCAAGGGGCCAGAAAGAGGGGTAAGTTTCCCATGGATGACACCAGGCAAGGTTCAGATATATCAGCACAGATGGGAGATCTGTCTCACTGCTGAGGAGGCCCCCAAACAAGAGGTTTCTGGCATTTTATGGACCCCGAGGCTACATGGAAGAAGAGGGAGAAGGTCTAGGAAGGCAAAAGTCTGAGTTCTGAGTCCGAGTGGAGAAAATGTCTTTAAAGACATCTCTGCAAATGCACCTGGGGAAGACCCCATCCCAGGGCCCAATGCAGAGGCCTGGGATTGGTGGAGTCTGGGCCTGGAATGCAGACATGGGAGTCTGAGTCCCTCACTGCAACTCCATTCAGAGGCTGAAATGCAGTCTATACACCAAATGGGTGTGGGGAGGGCAGCTTTTTGCTGGGTGGCCTGACAGGAAGCCATCTGTCATTGCCTCTGATTGGGCCTGAAATATCACTCATAATGGTTTTTTGGGGTTTTTTGTTTGTTTGTTTGTTTTTTGCTAACAGCAGGACTCCTCAACTCTATTACTTGGGTTTTTGGTGACTAAGTGAGAAACATAGGCT
>NW_027528807.1:250583-370527 GCF_008692635.1 Crocuta crocuta
AAACTGTAAGCCAAGGTCAGACACTCAACCAACTGAGCCACTCAGGCAGCTGGAGAACACTATATATTTTAAATGGGATATTATATCAGTTGTTGCAGCGGGAACATTATTTATCCACTCTGATCACGATGTCATGATGTGTAGTTTTGTTTCTGTTGTCATATCAACTAGTGTATAGTTCATTTTTATTTAAAAATGTTATTTGTTATAAGGCCCATAGTCTAACTTTCCTTCTTTTCCACTTTTTTTTTAAAATTTCTTCCCTTCCTTCCTCCCTTCTTCCAAGAAACTGATTTGTTTTCTAACCTCAATATTTCCTCTTAACTGAACAAAAACAATCAAATTGAGTGTTCTTAATATATAAGCCCTGAAACACTCATCTTTGTATTAGGGTGCCATAGTCAGAAAAGAGATGATATAAAGATCTTTCTACCCATTTTTGCTGTCAAGAGTTGAGCTGGAGAAAGAGAAACTCTTCAGGAGTCAAGGTGGTTGATTAAGACAACAAGCCAAAATGAAAGTATCAGTCATACCTTTATTCATGTGCAGCTGTAGTATAAGCAAGGGGCCAGAAAGAGGGGTAAGTTTCCCATGGATGACACCAGGCAAGGTTCAGATATATCAGCACAGATGGGAGATCTGTCTCACTGCTGAGGAGGCCCCCAAACAAGAGGTTTCTGGCATTTTATGGACCCCGAGGCTACATGGAAGAAGAGGGAGAAGGTCTAGGAAGGCAAAAGTCTGAGTTCTGAGTCCGAGTGGAGAAAATGTCTTTAAAGACATCTCTGCAAATGCACCTGGGGAAGACCCCATCCCAGGGCCCAATGCAGAGGCCTGGGATTGGTGGAGTCTGGGCCTGGAATGCAGACATGGGAGTCTGAGTCCCTCACTGCAACTCCATTCAGAGGCTGAAATGCACAGTCTATACACCAAATGGGTGTGGGGAGGGGCAGCTTTTTGCTGGGTGGCCTGACAGGAAGCCATCTGTCATTGCCTCTGATTGGGCCTGAAATATCACTCATAATGGTTTTTTGGGGTTTTTTTGTTTGTTTGTTTGTTTTTTGCTAACAGCAGGACTCCTCAACTCTATTACTTGGGTTTTTGGTGACTAAGTGAGAAACATAGGCTACCCTGTGTGGTCCCAACAAAGTCAGACTTTGTGGGACTATAACAGGAACTTTGTATATAGTCTTAGGCCACAGAAACCATGGACATAATCAAGGTCACCCCAATCAAGATGATCAAGCCTGCTGGCGGAATGAGCACAGTCAATGAACACTAACTATTACCCAGCCAGGAAAAGATGTCCCATAGCCCATTAGAGTCTATTTTAGAGACCAGGAAGTTTCTTCCTTAAGCTTCTGAATGAATCATTTCTTACCTGGCTTGAGGCATCAACTGAGGCACAGCACAGCTCCAAGTGGTAAGTTGAAGATGACATAAATACTTTCCAGGGCTTAGATGATCTCTTGCTAGTCAGGGTACACACACAATGAATACAATCCCAGAGGGTACATGTAGTCTCCTGAAGACAAAGTGTTTACAGGGTTAGGGCACTTCAAGAAGGATATACATGAAATAGACAGTCAGGTTAACTGGACCCCCAGCATGCCCTGCCATCGAGATACCTCCTACCCTAAGGCCCTAGTCCAGAACAAATAATTTAGTTCAGTCCTTGGTTTGGGAAGGACTGCCTGAGGAATTCAGTGTCCAAGATTTGAGTTTGTCTGTGGTGTCAGTTGTCAGAGTTATAAGTGTATATGACATTTAGAGATGCTTTATTGGAGAACACAGGAGGCGAGGCCATTGCTGTTTTGTCACTGTATTGCCACGTGTGACCAGAGGCTCCGAAGTTCATTTGTCCTCAAACTAGTCACAACAGCTTGGAAAAGCAGCATGGGAAGTTTTTCTCAGGAGGAGGGAAAGCTTTCAAGAGAAGTTCTGATAAATGAAGCTATTAATGCCCTCTCCTCAATCTCCCACACCTGCCCAGGTGTTAGGGTTTTGGATTTCCTTATAACGGCAGCTGCTATTTGTGTGTCTCATTTAGTAGTCAGAACTTCATTTTTTTTTCCAGTCATGTCCTACTCTCATCCATCTATGCTATTTATCTGAAGTAGTCATATGAAAAAAGGACAAAAGCATTTTTTACAGAAAAACGTGTTTACATAATTTAACCTGAATGACACATTGTAAAGAATTAGCACAAAATCCTGAAGTTTCAAAAGATTTCAAATTGGGTTGACATCACCTTCCACCTTTGATATTTAAAAGCCATACTGGCCTCCCATCTATTTGAGTCTCTAGGAAGGCGATCAAAAGGGATGGAAGGCCAATTAAGCATTCCCCATGGTGCCCAAGGAGTCAATAGCTATAAAGCAAGATCACACAATTGAAAGAAGGGAACAGACAGCTTGATCAAATGTATGGTGTAAGTTTTCCTTGTTTTCTGGGAACCCCTTTGTAGGATCATTAGATGTGCTCAGCCAGGGGAGTCAGAACCTAAAGAGAAGGATCAATGGTCCCTCCTCAGAACTGAAAAACTTATACAAACAATCCATGATTGTGCTCTTGCTAGCACTTCCAAAGACTCACTGACTGGCAAAGTGGTCAAGGGAGACTCAGACTCTTGCAAAGTTTCCAGTATCATCCTTTGTAGTGCCCCCCTGACTTCACTAGCACCTACCTACATGGGATCTTCGGGCTATCTCCTCCAGAAAGGCAGTGTACTTGATTTTGATTAGTCCCATCCCAAACCCCTGTTTGCCATACTAGTTTGTCAGTGGCTGAGCCAGAAAGAGCTGAGCTACCAGGGATGGACTCCTCACCCATCCTACTAGTTTTTCCAGAAACAGAATCTTTCTTCCAAATTCAAAAGCACAGTTTCAAGTGCTCTACTAATGGGCAAAACAGTGTTGAAAAAGAAGGACTATTCTGGACTTTTTCTGAGCTTGTAAATAGATAGGTACTGCAGGTGAGAGGCATCAAGATGTAGTTCTGTTCCTAACAGATGTTTTCTAGGGCGAGGAGAAGACACCTGCCACAATGGCTCTAATTACTCCATTTGGCATAAGTACTTCCCTTTTTTAAATTTGTGTGGGAGCTAAGAGATGGTTCTGGCTAAGTTCTTTACCACATCATTTGTAGGACTGAGAATAGTGCACTAATTATATCTCTTCTGTCAACATATAGAATTGTGCTCTAACTCATACATATTAATTGTACCTCTCTTACATACAGTTTATCAGTAATAGGTCTTTCCTTGATTCTCGTAACATTTATGGAGAAGTGACTGATTGCCAATAGACCCCTACCCAACCTAGAAATCAAATGGCAACTATAAAGTGATTCTTTAATGCTTGATTAGTACTACCTGGTAACTACTTTCATTTAAAAATGTTGTATTTCCAATTGACAAACGACAGTAATATCCTTTAGAAAAATTCACTGCTTGAAAGCAGCAAATCATATTTAAGGAGTAAGTAAAGATTCCTGAAATAAATTTATGTCAGTACTCTCTCAGTGAATGAATGAATGAATGAATGAATTCAACAATTCAGTGAATGTTTTACCATGAACTATGCAAAAGGCATGATAGAGTGAACAGGATATAGGCTATTTTCCAGGATACAATATCTAGCTGAAGATACAAATGGGAAAAAAGTCATTTCCAAAATGTACATCAGTTTATCTGGCTATTTGTGACCCATTCCCCTTCACTTAAGTGACTGGATTATGAGTGGTGAGCTGAGACCATAGAACCAGCCCAATAGTCCTGATATATTAGACCTGAAAAGTGAAATTATAGTCAATCTAGGTGACTCAACTATTGCAGGACATGAAAACCCATGTACAACAGGGTGAGCATGAGCCCTGAGATGCAGCTCTTGGCCCGATGTAAAAGAGAACAATGAACCTGATGCAGACAGATAAGTAGAGACAAGAAACTAAATATATATAAACACTGTTTCAGATTTTTCTTCCTTATGAGGCTCAGATGCATTCTTGGGTTCTATCCTTGGGTTTGGGTAATCTACATCTGTATTCATAATTTCACATGTCTGGAATTGGAATTTATCCGATATGTAATGATGTCTTATAATAGCTGTTGACCAGGTAAAAATAGGAATGTGGTTCTCATTGCCTATGCTTGGGTATACTTAGTCACATCTCTTCATGTGGTTGTCATGGCGATTGAGTCACATGCATTTTAGCTATGACACATGAGTGAGGTACCATTTAAAAGGATACATCATGATTATTCATGAAACAATATTTTCTTAAGAAAGAAATAGATATTAAAACAGTAGTAAGCTACCAGTAAGATAGTGAAGCAAATATTTTTCTTTGGAGTAATGAATGCAATTTCATATTTTCCTGTAAAACAATATCAGGGAACAATATCATACACTAAGCAATGTTACAGAGGCCAGAAGATGTTTCAAAATGCCTTGGAAAATTCTTGAAATTTTCAAAGCATAAAAGACTGAGGTGGCATATTTATGCATCTCACAGAACTGTATTTAAAGCCTCAAAAATAGGTTTTCCAGATATTTCATGCTGACTTGAGTAGAATATTCTTAATTTAAAGTGACAAGTAATTTCATTAGAGAAAAGTGATAGCATTAGTTTAGTCAACTAGGAAATGTTAATGAATACTCAGTATTCTTCAACATGCCAAACATGTAGTATTAATGCTAAAAGTACTTAAGAGATCAAGATTATAAGGATTGATTATAGAAAAGGCACATCACTGTGAGGCTCTGCTTAATAACAATAATGTCAATGTTATTATTTATTATTATAATAACATAATTTTATATAATATAATATAATATTCATATATAATATTATGAAATATAATAATAATTTCAATATAATAATTATTTAATTATTATGTCATCATTAATTAATAATAATTTCAAAAAAATTGCCACCAGATTTAATTTTAAACCACAGAATGAAATCATAACCCCACCTTGTTGTGAAAGGACCTATAGATAGATAGATAGATGATAGATAGATAGATAGATAGATAGACAGGTAGATAGATGATGGCTAAGCTGTTTTTGCACAGATCAAAGTTCCTGAGTCATAGAAGTCTAAGAGCTTTAACTGGCCACCCACTATGGTACTTCTTGATGCATTTGAGGGCATCTATTTAATTACTTCACAAAATTAGTTTATCTTAGTAAAATAAGATAACCATATGGCTACAGATATCTGAAAACTGCTGTTTCATAAATACAGAATAAAAATGCCATGTGAGAAGAGAACACTGTGTCTTGGTTTATTTGGGAGTTCTGTTTTTTTTCCTAATGACATAAATTAAGTTCTAGAGATCTGCTATTCAACATTGTGCCTATAGTTAAAAATACTCTATTGTACACTGAACAATTTGTTAAGATGTTAAATCTCATGTTAAGTGTTCTTGCCACAATAAAATAATTAAAAATCCTATAATATTAAGATCACATGTATAACACACACATATCTGTAACATAGTGTGTCTTACAAACAATGGTGTCATAATGGAAGTAAGACATTTATTGACATTAAAGATGGTGTTTTACAGATGGTAAATGTTCAAGAAAAACTGTAATGTTACCTCTTCAAATAGGTTTATTCGTAGGTATCTTAGGGCTTTTGGTGTGATTGTAAATGGGATCTCTTCCTTGATTTCTCTTCCTGTTGCATTATTGGTGTATAGAAATGCAGCAGATTTCTATATGTAGATTTTATACCCTGCGACTTTGCGGAATTCATGAATCAGTTGTAGCAAAATTTTGGTAGAGTCACCAGTTTTCTACATAGAATATAATGTCTGCAAATAGAGAAAGTTTGATTTCTCCCTTGCAGATTTGGATGCATTTTGTTTCTTTTGGTGTCTGATTGCTGAAGGTAGGACTTCCAGTACTATGTTAAATAACCATGGTGAGGTCTTGTACATGACCTTAGAGAAAAAGCTCTGAGTCTTTCCTCATTGAGGATGGTATTAGCTGTGGCTTTTTTGTATATGACATTTATGATGTTGAGGTATGTTCCTTCTACCCCTACTTTGTTGAGTGATTTTTTTCAATAATGGATGCTGTATTTTGCCAAATGCTTTTTCTGCATCTATTGAGAGGATCATATGGTTCTTATCTTTTCTTTTATTAATATGGTATATCATGCTGATTGATTTGTGAATATTGAATTACCCCTATAGTCAGGAATAAATCCCACTTGATAATGGTGAATAGTTTTTATAATGTACTATTAGATTTGACTTGCTAGTGTCTTGTTGAAAATTTTTGCATTCATGTTCATCAGGGATATTGGTCTGTAATTCTCCTTCTTATTGGGGTTTTTGTCTGATTTTGGAATCAAGGTAATGCTTGTTTCATGGATAAGGTTAGAAGTTTTCCTTCCATTTCTATTTTTTGGAATAGTTTGAGAAGAATAGGTATTAACTGTTCTTTAAATGTCTGATAAAATTTCCCTAGGAACCTACCCTGGCCCTGTACTTTAGTTTCTTGGGAGTTTTTTGATTACTGATTCAATTTCTTTACCACCTCTCACTTGTCAGAATGGCTAAAATTAGCAACACAGGAAACAACAGATGTTGGCAAGGATGCGGATGCAGAAGAAGGGGAACCCTCTTAAACTGTTGGTGGGAATGCAAACTGGCTTGACCACTCTGGAAAACAGTTTTGAGGTCCCTCAATGAGTTAAAAATAGAACTACCCTACAACCTAGCAGTTGCAGTATGAAGCATTTACCCAAAGGATGCAAAAATACTGATTTGAAGGGGCACATGCACCCTGATGTTTTTAGCAGTGTTATCAACAATAGCCAAATTATGGAGGGATTCCAAATGTCCATCAATTGATGAATGTATAAAGAAGATGTGGTGTGTATATATACATATGTATATATACACAACGGAATGTTACTCAGCCATAAAAAGATTAAAATCTTGCCCTTTGCAATGTTATGGATGGAGCTAGAGTGTATTATGTTAAGCAAAATAAGTCAGCATAAGACAAATGCCACATTGATTTCCCTCATATGTAGAATTTAAGACACAAAACAGATAGACACAGGGGAAGGGGGAAAAAAAGATAAAGAGAGGGAAGCAAACCATAAGAGACTCTTAACTATAGAGAAAAAATTACGGGTTGATGGGGGGGGGCTAAATGATTGATGGTATTAAGGAGGTCACTTGTGATGAGTTCTGGGTGTTTGTTATATGTAGGTGATGAATTACTAAATTCTACTCCTGCAACTAATACTACCCTATATGTTAACTAGAATTTAAATAAAAACTTCAAAAAAAAAAAAAGTTTTAAGATTTGGAAAACTTCCAAAGCCCTCACAAAATTAGGGTTAAAGATGAGGCCTATGGGGCCCCTGGGGGGCTCAGTCAGTTAAGCCTCCAACTTCAGCTCAGGTCATGATCTCATGGTCTGTGAGTTCAAACCCCATGTCGGGCTCTGTGCTGACAGCTCAGAGCCTGGAGCCTGCTTCGGACTCTGTCTCCCTGTCTCTCTTCCCTTCCTTGCCTATTGCTCTTTCTCTCTCTGTCTGTCTCTTAAAAATGAATAAACCTTAAAACAAATTCAAATAAAAGATGAAGTCTATGTACATAGGGATCAGTAAACTTTTTCTGCAAGCCATGACTTACTATTTTGTTTATACATTACGTGGCTCAAAAAAAAGGCATTTCCAAAAAAAAAAAAAATCTATACTTATTGCATCTTTAAATACAATGGTAAATTCTCCTTCTGATTATTTTTGAGCAGGAAAAAACTTGTGTCTTATTGGCCTGCATAGAACTTTTTAATCTTTAAAGACTACTTCCTATGATGATAAACTTATGTTTCTAAGTACAGCATCTTTGGGAACTTTCCTACTTATCTAGAAATACTATTTAATAATCTAAAGATCATAAAATAATTAATGATGCCTCCATTAAAGTCTTGCTTAAGAACTGAAGTTACCAGGCCACTTGGAAGAACCTAGAATATTATAAAAAATGCAAACTATTATTATGAAATCAGTACATCTAAAATGAAAATTTTATCATATAGTGTTTTTGTATAATGTAGTACATGGGTTTTTTTAAATAGCAACATATTATTTATACCTAAAGAGAACTAAATATTCTCTTAACCATTGATACAGTATTTCACTTCTGTTTATATGGTAAACATAGCATAGTATATTACAGCATGTCAATAGGAACAAATAAAACAATATACGCTAAGATGTGTGATTATGCTTTTGTACTCATAGAAGGATTATCAGGCGATTTATGTTCTTCTGGTGTGCCATTATGACCTGCATCAGGGAATACAAAGAAATCAGTAGTATTTAATTCAATACTTGAAGATCTTTACATGTGTTGTAGCCTATTGTTGATAGCACAATATGTTATATATTTTTAACAAGAATAAATGCCATCAATATCCAGAAGTTGTTTATTAACAATAATATACTTCAAAATTTCTTGATGTTATAATGGAGGATATATTTTTAGTTAACATTTGTTTACATATTACTTTTATTATCTAGGATGTAATGATGTTTTTGACAGTAATGAGAGTACTGAATACTTTGCAGACAAGAGTTAACATAGCAATCCTGAGAATGCTGATCTTAAAAAGGCCTGGTTGCCAGGAATGTGCTTGGTTGGCATCTAGGACCCTGATAAGATTGGCTTGCTGGGCCTAAGTTGCTTATACAAACAACTGAACACCTGTTTTCCTTCTGGACTCTGGTTTTCTGTAGGCAGAGGGTATTTATGTGACTACCTCGCAGTAAAATTCTTAGTACTCTCTCTAATGAACTTCCTGGAGAGACAAAAATTCTAGAATATTGTCAAAACTTGTAACTGGAGGAAGTGTGCATTTCCTTTGTGGTTCTACTAGGAGAGGGTTCTTGGAAACTTGAATTTGGTTCTCTCCAAATAAAGTTTAGCCATGAGTACATTTATATGCTGAGTCCTGTGAGTCCTCATAATGAAATCTATATTTTATGTACCAAGCATTATTCTTGGCACATTCTATCCATTATTCTATTTAGTCCTCCAAAAATCTCTAAGACTGTGTTATTAATTCTGGATTATAGATGAGGAAACAATGCTTAGAGAGTAGGTAATTTGCATAGGTTGAACAGATTGCTAGCATTGAGCAAAAGTCAGAATTTGGGCACAATTCTTTTAATCCCAAGGTCTATGTGCTGGATGGCACAACATTAACAATAAAATTCATAGACATATATTTTGTTGTTGTTGGTTTGTTTGTTTTGTGTGTGGTTGATTTAAAGTATGTGGTTGGTAGAGTGGGCTGCTCAGAATCACACTTAAAATAAGTCCTTAACCAATTCTGGTCCCAACTTCCAGGCTACCTTTCTGCCTAAGATGTATACTATTTAAAAAGTTTACTTATTTTTGAGAGAGAGAGAGAAAGAGTGGAGGAGGAGCAGAGAGAGGGAGAGAGAGAGAATCCCAAGCAGGCCCCATACTGTGAGTGCAGAGCCTGACTCAGGACTCATTCCCACAAATTGTGACATCTTGACCTGAGACAAAATCAAGCATCGGTTTAACTGACTGAGCCACCCAGGTGCCCCTAAGATATACACTTTTGTCAATTGAATACCTATGAGAATACCTATGGTGGCTAGTGAATGACAAGTGGATTTGAACACCTATGAGAACACTTATTTGTAGTACTCATTACTTGTCTTTTTGATCCATCCAGATTACTCTGGTCCACAAAAACTGAGGTCTACCTTGATCTCCACAGATTCTTCTTAGCATACCAGATCTTTTTTTTTTTTTTTTACAAATAGTTTATTGTCAAGTTGGTTTCCATATAACACCCAGTGCTCATCCCCACAAGTGCCCTCCTCTATGCCCATCTCCCCCTTTCCCCCCAACACCCATCAGTCCTCAGTTTGTTCTCAGTATCCAAGAGTCTTTCGTAGTTTGCCTTTCTCCCTCTTCCCCACTATTTCCCCCCTTCTTCTCCCCCTTGGTCCTCCGTTAAGTTCCTCCTAATCCTCCTATACGTGCAATCATATGGTATTTGTCTTTCTCTGCCTGACTTATTTCGCTCAGCATAACACCCTCAAGGTCCATCCATGTTGCTACACATGGCCAGATTTCATTCTGTCTCATTGCCTACCAGTTCTAATCTTCAAACCCTCTCCTTATATCCAGATAATAACCAGAAGTATTGACATATATCTGACATCCCAAACTATCTTCCTGAGCTGCATACTAACACTAGACCTTCTATATGTCTGTTGCCAAGTTACTTTTGCCAAGACTTCCTAATACCTGTTGCCAAGTTACATTTCTTTGAGACTCCTCACTGTTAGTAGTCACTCATCAGGTCAAGATCTAGGGCTCTGGAGAATTACTAGCCTGAATTATCCCTGAGCTTATTGAGGAATGGTTAAAAAAACACACAAATGAAAAAAAAAAAGATAAAGCAATTAAAACAACCAGTGCCAACATTTAATGCATATATTACAGTTAATTTCATTTTTGGAATTTTTGAGAAGAATGTGGTTTCTATTCTACTGGAACACAACAGGCAAAGACACAGTTCAGGACTACATGGACATTGATTCTGTTTTATTTATTTATTTTTTATTCTTCACCAGGTAAGATTGTTATACTTATGGATTCTGTGAACGAGGAAGGACCAATGTTTGCAAATACCTTTTGAAAAGAAACAGCGAATATTTTTTAAGGTCCAATGGACATTAAGGAAAGCACAGGCATTACATAAATATGGTCCTCTTTATGCGATCTATAAGAGCTGTGACACTGTATAGGTCTTATGAAAATGTGAAAGAATAGATATCTAGAAGATGTCAGCTACAGAAGAGACAGTGTGAGTTTACAACCAAGTTTAAATGACAAGATACCATACTGAAAAATCTTAGAGCAATAATAACATCGTAGATGGGCAAGTCTTTGGGACTTTGTAAAATATACAAAGGAGGAGAGAAGCTGGTATATGAAGAAATAAAAGTTGTATTTAAAATTTTACTAGAGGACTGATTACTGGTGTTTTGCTTTGTAGGAATGTCAGGGCTTAACTACCCTAACAAGAGTGAAATTGACATCTGAGGTAAGACAAAAAAAAAGGCAACAAGAACATGGAGCTGGAAATTAACATGGAGGAGATAAACTTGGCTTACAAAGGAGAGCCTGGCAAGGAGAGAAGAAACAGGAGAGGAAAACAACAGGTCGGTGTTCTAAAGTTTACAGGTAACTATTCTAACTTTCTAAAGGCGATTTTCCATTCTCTTGATCTGTTAATTTTGACAAGAATTCTGGGATGTACATAGACCTATTGTTACCTTTAATTTTCAGGTTGTAAAAAATAATAAAGACAATTCATTTTATAGTAGTTAATACATTCTGCGAACTATGCTAATTTTTTTGTTTTTCTTTGCTTAAGTACAGTATCTCATTTGATTCTCAAAATTACCTTATTGGGTAGATAATAGTTTTATTCCATTATATAGGTTTTAAAATTTTGTCTCTGCTCTAACTTACACAAAGTCGATAACAAATTTTGAAGCCAGGCTGCAAACTCAAGGATATCTGATTCCAGAGTCCTGGTTTGAGATATTAGGTGACATTGTTTTAATTTCCGAAGTACAGAAACTAATGTACTATCCAAATTTATGCTGTTACATTATGACTGTAACCTAAGACATGACTTTATATGAGAATTCTGAATTCCTAATTTCACTAAATTTTAATGAAAGATTTTTGTGCTCATTTTTTTTTCAATTATTCTACTGATTATCTATATGTGTAATTAGAGAAACCATCTGTCTAAAGCAGTGGCCATTCCTGATTTATTGGTTCAGACATCAGTGCACACTTTGAGCATCAGAAATTCACATGTTTAATGATTCAAGCCTTCTGAAAATAGTCTACAGAGCAATAGTTACGCCGTAATTATTTTTTTATCTTCAAGGATTGATTTTGTGAGTATGTCCTATTTCACTTGTTCCTTGAAAAATGGCTTAAAAATGTAAGGAGTGTAGCAGCCTCTATTATTTTAATTTAATCATTTAGTGACCATAATATTTTCATTGACAGATCAGGGTATATTAATCTACACACTAAGGGGTGCTTTTTTCACCTGGGACTAAGAAATTAAACCATGAAAAATCTCTTAAAAATGGTATGATAATCTATAGATCCTATTTCTTTCATACCTAGTCAGTGTTGTGCATTATTTGATGGACTCTTGAGCAAATGGCTAAGAAAGAATTCTTGAGATGTGTTTGGTGCAAAAAAGTGATTTTATTAAAGCACGGGGACAGGACCTATGGGCAGAAAGAGCTGCACTGGGGTTGTGCGGAGTGACTGATTATATACTTCTAAATTAGTGCGGGTTAGGGATAGTGTTAATCTCTAAGGAACTGAAAAACAAGGCTTTCAGGACCTTGAGGGCCTGTTAAGATAAGGTTACTTTTAGTCTTTAATAAAACAAAGACATTAAGGAAGTAAGGCAGCCATGAGTTGCTGAGGAAGATCACACTCTGTATGTTGCAGGTGTCTATCAGTGGGCTGCAAGCTGTATGATGATTTATCTCAAAATATAACTTTTATGTAAAATATAAAAATACTCATTCATAAATAGATTTTCTAGTCATAATCTTTTAAATATATATTTTTTTTTTGAGAGAGAGAGAATATGAGCAGGGAGAGGGGCAGAGGGAGAGAGAGAATCTTAAGCAAGCTCCATGCTTAGTGCAGAGTCTGATATGAGGCTTGGTCCCATGACCCTGGGACCATGACCTGAGCAGAAATCAAGTGTCTGATGCCCAACCACTGAGCCACTCAGGTTACCCTAAACATATTTATTTATTTATTTGTTTGTTTATGTTTTTATTTTTGAGAGAGAGACAGAGACAGAGTGTGAACAGGGGAGGGGCAGAGAGAGAGGGAGCAGAAGGCTCCATGCTGTCAGCATAAAGGCTGATGCAGGGCTCAAACTCACAAACCATGAGATCATGACCTGAGCTGAAGTCGGACACTTAACCAACTGAGCCACTGAGGCGCTCCTATCCTAAACATATTTAAAAGGGAATACTGTGTGTAATTACAAATGTGGCTAAAATGATGTAAAGAATTTTGAACCAGGAAGTAAGTTATATACATACAATCATACTGTCTCTCTAGGCATGTCTTTTATATAAAGAAAAACCAAATTTTTTCATAATTTTTACCACTAGACAATTCATCAATACACATTTTGAATAGCTATTTTAAAGTAATCAGAATGATTTGGACTTGTGGTCATTTAAGAGAAATTAAGTAAACTCATTTTGGGACTCCAGTTGTTCAAGTTTGTGATAAGAATGGGTCATTTCTCCATAGATTCTATTTGTTTCTTTTTCTTCTATTTCTTCTTTCTTTCTTTCTCTCTTGAAAGTAAGTGTAACTATCAAAATACATCTCAAAACTTTCTTTGTGGTGGTAGTATTACTGTTGATTTGTTCCTTATATAAATGTGTAATATGATATCATAGTTTAAAGAACACTGGCATGAAAGCATTTTTACATTGCCTTGACCATTTGTATGATTGTCCAAGAACTGTTTATCAACCAGAGATCATTAATTAACTTAAAAGAATTTAAACATTTACATATATCATTATCATTATATATAATAATATGTTTGTGTGTATACATTAAATATAAATGTATATTTGTGTGTATACATTCACTTGAGCACTCTCTCTCTCAATACTTTCCTCTTTTTGAATATTTAATATTTAACTTACATCTTAGGAAGATTCTTTTTTCCAGCTTTATTAATATATGATTGACAAAAATGTGATATATTTAGGTGGCACAACATATTGGGTTTTTAATTTTATTTTTTAATTCCAGTACAATTAAAGTACACTGTTACATTACTTTAGATGAACAATATAATTATTCAACAATTCTATACATTACTGGAAATCAGTGAAGGGTTTTGAGAAAAAAATCTACATTTTNATGTTTGTGTGTATACATTAAATATAAATGTATATTTGTGTGTATACATTCACTTGAGCACTCTCTCTCTCTTAATACTTTCCTCTTTTTGGATATTTAATATTTAACTTACATCTTAGGAAGATTCTTTTTTCCAGCTTTATTAATATATGATTGACAAAAATGTGATATATTTAGGTGGCACAACATATTGGGTTTTTAATTTTATTTTTTAATTCCAGTACAATTAAAGTACACTGTTACATTACTTTAGATGAACAATATAATTATTCAACAATTCTATACATTACTGGAAATCAGTGAAGGGTTTTGAGAAAAAAATCTACATTTTAAAAGAATTCCCTTATTACCCATGCTGGAAAACAAACACAGAAAATATTATAAAATGGCAAGTGGGCTAGCAGAGATGAATTTAAACCCTTTGGTGTAAATCAGTTCAAAGTACAATGGCCACTTAAACCAGGATGTTGATGGTAGAGGTGGAGAATAGAAGACTGCTATAATTATGAATATATTTGTATTTAATGTCAGCTGAATGTCTTAATGACCTGAACATGAAATGTGATTACAAAAAAAAAAAAAGAGAGGGATGGCTTCAATATTTTTGGCCTGAGAATTCAAAAAGATGGTGATGCCATCATCAGCTGAGATGGAAAAGGCTGTGGTTGGGACATGTTTAGGGAGGGGGAGACCAGTGGTTCATTGTACAACTTGAGTTTGAGAACTCGATTACTGATTCAGTTGGAGATTTCAAGAAGCAAGTGATATATAACTTAAAGTCTATGTTTAGGAGAACATTTGAGTCTGGCTATACAATGGAGGTATCTGGCATGCAGATTAATGTCAGGAAGAACAAACATAATGTGAAGAGGTCCACAGCTTAAGTTTGGGGCACTCCAAACTAAAATAAGGATCAAGCTAAGAGAAAATTAAACAGTAATTTGAGATAGTGAGTCATTCCGGCCAAGTGGAAAGAACACATAAATATTCTTTATGATAAACTGGCTGTTTGACATTGTCTAATATTACTCCAGAATTGTTGTGTTTACTCTGTATTGTAATATGCAAGAAATTACAAAGCCAAATCCTTTGTACTGTTCTGTTAAAAAACCCTATGTTTGCCTTACTCCCATTGAGATCCTATTGCTAATATTTCTGTGGATATGTTTTTAAATGATTAATATCAGAAGTAGGACTGGATACTGAAACACCTTTAGTCTGTGAATTATTTCTCCAAACTAGTTTTAGTTTTGAAAAAATCAACTTCTCCAAAATGCACGTACAGAGCACACTGAGAATTATGCTTGAAGGTGTGATAAACCTGATACTGAAACTGTAAGATAGAGTAATGAAAACAATACTAAAAATAGAGTTTACTCTGTTTACTAAAAATATTAACTTTTAAACATTTAGAGAATTTTTTAAAAATATGTTTTAATGTTTATTTATATTTGAGAGGGGGGGAGACCATGTGCAAGATGGGGTCTGGGGAGAGGGCAGAGAGAGCCAGACAGAATATGAAGCAGGGTCTGAGCTGTCAGCACAGAGCCCCATGTGGGCCTTGAACTCATGACCTGAACCAAAGTCAGATGCTTAACTGACTAAGTCACCCGGGCAAGCCAACTTTTACACATTTAGGACACATCACATCATACATATTTTTCCTTTCTAAAATCAGAACTGTTGTTATTACTAGATTATATAAAATGCTTTTGAATGAACTCAGAAACTACTAAAACTTCTGAATACCAGTCGCTGGATGAGGAAAGGTCTTATTTTTGCATTCATCGTTTTTAATTTTTAAAATTATGTTTATATATTTATTTTTTGAGAGAGAGTGAGAGAGAGACCAAGAGAGAAAGAGACAGAGAGAGAGCATGCACAAGCTAGGGAGGACAGAGAGAGAGGGAGAGAGAAATCCCAAGCACTCTCTGTGCTGTCAACACAGAGCTCAATGCAGGGCTCAAACTCATGAACCATGGGATCATGACCTGAGCCGAAACCAAGAATTAGATGCTTAAGCAACTGAGCCACCCAGGTGCCCCTGCATTCATGTTTCTAAAGGAAGATTTTAGAATTTTTTGACATGCAATTTTTCTTTTCTGCTAAATTAAAGCAAAAAGAATTTTGTTGACTGATTCTATACAGCTCTTTTTTAAGAAAAGGCAAGTTTAGGGTATCGTGTGGAAAGAATCAGTAACTTCATCCTTTCTCCATTAGAAATTAGAAATTTGTACATTAGAAATTCCCCATCTGTAGGAAGTAACAGATCCATTAACAGTATTGATGGCAACTTCAGATAGGGAATGAGCATACTTTATTATAATTAATATAAACTAGTTCTAAGGAGATGAAGTTTAAGTTGTTATTAACTTGAAATTCCCCAAGGCATGATAATTCAAAGATGTCTGGAAGGGCACTGGAAGAACCTGCAATTTGTCTAATTTGCAGTGAGCTAATAAGGCTGATAGTGGCATCTTTATGAGTAAGTGGACAATTTGTGAAATCAAAATGACATCTATTCCATATGTCTTATGTTAATTCTTAAACCAATATTTTCTCTTCTGATTCTCAAAGTAGTTAAACTATTAAAGGAAATTGTAAAAAGTAAAATATTCCTTTATTAGTTGACATTCAGAACTGAACAAAAAGGCTCTGGTGTTAGAATTAAGCCTAAGTGGGAGAGAGCAAATATAAGTTAATATAGTAAAAGGAAATATTAAAGTGAGAGCCAAATATTAAACTACCATTATCCTTAAAAGTTAAGTTACATAAGACTTATATAATAAGATATTCTGATGTCTTATAATATTTAAAATAGAGACGAAGTATAAGACATACAATATAAAAGATATGAGCATCAAATGGCAACAATTAGCCATAAATGGTGAAAACAATCCATTTTACTTAAGGGGAAAAAGTGGGTCAGATTAAATTGAAGCGTATTTCATCAGAGAGTTTACTGAGAACAGTTTGGCTTCTTTTAAGGAAAAAGTTTAGTACTATTGTGAAATGGAAACTTTTAATTTAAAATGCTTTGTAATTAGTATCTTAAATCCAAAATTGGGACAAAGTGTGTCCAATGACTTATTTCTTAGTGTGTTATTGATTCCAATATATCATGATCATTCTAATGTAGGGAACCCTCAGGAACTATCCTATACTTATTTGGATAAAAATCTTATTTGGTTTTTCTTATTTACCTAAGGGGCCAGTAAACTTTGGCCCATGGCCAAATTAGATCCAATGCTTGGTTTGGCTTTCCTAAGAACAGATTGTTTTTACATTTCTTCAAAAATCATATTTCTTGACACATAGAATTTCTATGAAATTCAAATTTCCTAGACCCAAAATAAAGTTTTATGGGAACACAGCCTTGTTCATTCATTTATGTATTCTCTATGGCTTCCTTCACATAACAATGGCAGAATTAAACAGACCAGAGACCATATGGGTAACAAAGCCTACATTATTTTCTATCTAGTCTTTTACAGAAAAAAGTCAATGACTTCTCTAAAAATTGAGAAATTTTTTTTATCGGTTATTCTATTCCAGTTTGGTGGTTATTTTTTGACACGAATTAGAGACTCAAAATGGAGATAAATGAACAATTAGATAAAAACTGTACTTGTTAGATGGTTTGGTCCTGGAGCCGCACCTAGAATCTAGTATGAATAGAAAATTCAAATGAACAAAAAAAGCACAAACCTTTATTTATGTACTCCTTTAAATAACACTGGATAGCATTTGAATCATAAACTAGATTATTTGCAACCGTTAAGTAGCACTAATTTTCTCCTTGAGACATTTTCAGCAATTAAGTCAGCATAGTTTAATTACATTACCAGAGTTTGTTGTTCTAATAAAAATTGTATAATTACAAACCTTTAAATTATTATATTTTAAAATATTTTGTTTCTTTTAATGCAAGCAATTTGTCTACTTTACATTTATTTAGATTGCTATGCACTACTAAGCAAATTTAGCAAGAATGAAACTGTGCCCTCTCACCAATGTGAAACGTGTTTGCTAAGAATAAGATTCTTAATACTAAACTATTCTTGTTGTTTAGTTTCTGTTTTAAATGAGAAGAGGTAATCATTGGTCACTTATAATGAATGTCGACTGAAAAAGACCCTGTGGGAAATAAATGTGGCAAACTCTCAAAGCAATATGAATCTATTTTCATATATTTTTATATAATAGTTCCAATGCACTGAATAATGAAATAAAAGATCACAAATAATCAGATGAGTCTCTAATAAAAAGGAAGAGAAATAAGAAAGGGAAAAGGAAAGTAGAAATATTTCAAATATAAAAGAAAAACAGAACTAATTAAATGGCATAAATATGAGAAGACAGAGGAAGTATTCATCCACTAAGAGAAATCCACGTAGTCACATTGTAAAAAATATGCATTTTACTAATAACACCAAGATAGAAGATGACAAGAAGATAACATTGACCTGAGGATTATGTTATATTTTTGTGTCCAGCAGCCATCAAGGGTGATGAAAGTAGGCAATTTGCCAAAATGATTAAGAGCATGAAAGTTGAAGCTAAATACTTTGTATATACGGTATTTCTGATATTACTAGCTATGACACCTTGGAAAGTTAATCTCTCCCTCGATTTGTTGACCTATAAAATAGAATTAACACTATATTACTCAAAATGTTATTGTGAGGTTTATGTGGGAAAATATATCAATAAGTGCTTACCATATTGCTTGGTGCAGAACATTTATTAAATGGTAGCTATTTTTACAAACCTTAGCAAAATGGCTCATACATTTACATAACACCTGAGGTTATCAGGCAGTTTTAGGGCTTCTATAAACTTTTATTCTTTTGGGACATAAAAGCCAATAGAGTAAAAATATAACTAGGGATCTAACAAGTTAACCCAAATGAGAAATTTCTTATTGTATTTGGCTTTAAACTAGTCTTTTTAGATTATAATATGTGACTTTTAATATTTCCTGCACATCCTCTGCATCACTCTAAGATAATGCACCTATGACTTTTAAAATAGTTTACCAAATTATTTAACAGGAAGAGAGTCTATAAATCAATAATGATAAAATGGATTGAGACTGCTAAGGTTAAATGAAATTTATTTAAAAGTATTTATTAGCCACAAACTATGAGTCTGGAGTTCTTTCTTGTCCAGCAAGAGAACAGACACAGAAGTGAAAGACACAGAGAGGCTAATGTCAGGGAGGAGAAAAGAGCCCCAAACAGGGGTTTCATCTCCATATTTATTTTTATTTTTTAAATTTGTATATAGTTTATTTATTTTTGAAACAGAGAGACAGAACATGAGTCGGGGAGGGTCAGGGAGAGAGGGAGACACAGAATCCGAAACAGGCTCCAGGCTCCGAGCTAGCTGTTAGCACAGAGCCTGACGTGGAGAGCTGGAACCCACGAACCGCAAGATCATGACCTGAGCCAATGTCGGATGCTCAACCGACTGAGCCACCCAGGTGCCCCTCATCTCCATATTTATTGAGCTCACAAGGTATTACTCATGTGGTGAGTGTAAAGAAAACAAGATCTTACACACGTGAATGTGGAGAAAACAGACATCATTAACGTGTGTGTGTAAGAAGCAAAGGGTCTAGGAGGCAAGTGGAGTTTGTGATCAAGGTACATTGGCATCAGACGTAAAGTAATTTCCTGCAGGTGACATAACAAGTTACTTGTGATCCCATTACAATGTCTCGCTAGCTAACCTGGAGTGCTTTCACCCTTAGTGGCAGCTTTCCACCCTAAGCATTTTTTCTAACCCATTTTGTAATTAGAGCCTATTTCCCCACATTTATTGACCTTGCACTACATGCAAGGCACCATTATAGATACTGGGGAAATAATGCAAAAATGCAAGGTCATGTTCCCAAATACTTTCTATAAGTGATCTTTTTGCTCTTTCGTTATTCTTAGGGATTATTTTTGTGTGAGGTTAGTGTTGAGAATAAATATCATCTTTTTTTTAAGTTTATATATATTTTTTGAGACAGAGAGAGAGCGAGCGAGAGAGAGCAAGGCAGGGACAGAGAGAGAGAGGGAGAGAATCCCAAGCAGGCTTTGTACTAACAGTGTAAAGCCCAACATGAGGCTCCATCCCACGAACCCGGAGATCATGACCTGAGCCACAACTGAGTGGGATGTTTAACCAAATGAGCCACCTAGGCACCTCTCATCCTTTTAATTTATTAAATATAACTATGTTGAAAAGTTAAATCCTGTCAATGGAGACTCCTTCATCAACTTTTATGATATTAAATAGAATTCTGTAATTATTAATTCATTTAAACAATTCACTGCAAGAAAGAAAAGACTACATTTTAGAAGTATTATTTAATGACAATTAAGTGGGAAAAATTAGAAATCATAAAGGAAATAAAAGATCAATAAGTTCTTAAAAGGGTTATAAATGATAATGTTTATAAAAAGTGATACATTTTCCAGCTATTTTAGATTTAGGGGAAATACGTTTCTTTTATAATACTTGAATTTGAAAATATTACTTGAACCTATTAATTCTGAAAATAAATAGATGAAAGTAATAATTATTTTATATTTCAGTATAAAATTAAGCTGATTCTTTAATGATTCTAAATCTAACATAAATGAAAAAAATAACAAAAATTTGAGTAGCCTATTCTTACATGCATCATAAGAATGAAAGTTATATATCACAATAAATATAGAGGATAAAAACAGGTTTGGTCTACACTTGTTCCAATTAAAATATAAATAAAAGTTGATGATTTTAGTCAATTTTTTAAAGGTGATTTTTTTTTTAATGTTTTATTTATTTCTAGGAGAGAGAGAGACAGCGTGAGCAGGGGAGGGTCAGAGAGATAGGGAGTCACAGACTCTGAAACAGGCTCCAGGCTCTGAGCTGGCAGTCAGCACAAAGCCTGACGCGGGGCTCGAACCCACGAACCGCGAGATCATGACCTGAGCGAAAGTCGGACGCTTAACCGACTAAGCCACCCAGGCGCCCCTATTTTAGTCAATTTTTTAAAATATAATATTGTTTTTAAAAATTTGCTTCATTTCCAAATTATCAATATGAGTAAAAAGTAAGAAAATTTGCTTTTAGAGTTTTCTGTGCAGATGTGTTTAAGTATTTATTCTATGGAGATCCAAATTATCATGAAGGTCAAAATTACTGGGAAAAGTTTCAAGTGTCTATAAAGATCTTGATGTAATTTATTTATTTCTAGTACCTGGTAGTAATACAAAAAGCAAAGAACAAAAAAAGAGTTTTTAATACATTTTGATACTTTTGTTACCTCCTAATACTATCTTCCCATATGATTCAGCTCAATACACATAATGAAGATATATACCATGCTCATTTTTATAGTCATTCTCTACCTACATTTTTACTTTATTACCTGTTCTACAAACAACTATCTATGCCCTTATAAAACTTAAGTTGATGGAGTCATTGAATATTTTATTTAGGTTTCAGTTTAGTTTAAAGTATATGCACATCTTCATTTAAACATAACAAGATGAATCATTTGCAGTGTTTGAATTTTGTGGACATTTTCTATCTTTACACATATCAAAGTGAGCTTGAACTTTCAAGGCAAAGGTTTGATATTCCTACTAAATAATTCATTCTAAACATGATGTCAACCTTCAAATGATCAAAAATAAGAGATAAAGTGTATCCAGTTTTTTTATTTAGTAGATTTGACTGTTTTTAAAAGTAAAATTAAAAAATTAAATGTAGAAGAAAAATATTGCAATTTTTTAGAGAAAAAGGTAAGTCATAGAAAATATTTCCTACTTTAAAGTGATAATACCAGAAGGAAAAATAAAAAGTGGTATGCTTAATCTATCTTTCCTTACCTGAACTGAAGAAGAATGTTTTTTGATGGGATATTGTAAGAACTGTTTAACATGAAGAAGTCTACCAAATCAAATGCTGGCATAACAGTGTCAGGATTAATATAGAGAGCTAAAAATTAGATTTTCACTACAATTCAGTCAGTACATATATGGGTCTGCTTCCTGCTTTTCCATTTAATGGTGAATTCATTCAGTTACCTTTACCTCTTGTTACACTTATCTATTTATTCAATAAACTTCTGTATGTTCTTAGTCAAATGAAGGGTATGTGTTTGAGTAAGTGTTTTCAAGAGTGTGGCAAACAAGAGTAGAAAGAGTACAGGTGAGGCTGAAGCTCGCATTTGAATCTTTATGTTAAGCTCATTAAACTTTAGGTTATGCTGGACTAAATGAATTCCATTGCCTCTCCTTCAACTTTACACAGTCGTCAATCTGCTGTCTCACAACTTTCCATGTAAGCTTGACCTTGTGGTAGTAAGGTTTGAAAGAAAGAAGAGTTTGCAAGAGAAAAGAAGTATTAGCAAGGAAATCAGATAAAAGAGATTCAGGATCTAAATGCTCAGATTTGAAATTTTAATATTGTAAAATTATCATGAAATGATTAGTATCAATTTTAAACACAGTTCTAAACTAAAAGTTTATATAGTTGTTTATTTAATTTTTTTTTTAATTTATTTCTAGGAGAGAGAGAGAGACAGCGTGAGCAGGGGAGGGTCAGAGAGAGAGGGAGTCACAGACTGAAACAGGCTCCAGGCTCTGAGCTGGCAGTCAGCACAGAGCCCGACGCGGGGCTCGAACCCACAAACCGCGAGATCATGACCTAAGCGAAAGTCGGACGCTTAACTGACTAAGCCACCCAGGCGCCCCGTTTATTTAATTTTTTAAATGATTTTCGAAAAAGTTTTATTTATTTTCAGAGGGATAGAAAGAGCATGAGCCAGGGAGAAACAGAGAGGGAGAGGGAGAGGGAGAGAGAGTAACCCAAGCAGGCTCCACACTGTCAGCCCAGAATCTGATGTGTGGCTTGATCCCATGAACTGTGAGATCATGACCTGAGCTGATACCAAGAGTTGGACACTTAACTGACTGAGCCACCCAGGTGCCCCAAAGTAAACTTATTTTTTAGAAAAGGATTAGAAGGGTGCATGGGTGGCTCAGTCAGTTAAGTGTCCCATTTCTGCTCATGATCTCATGGTTCATGGGTTCAAGTCCCACGCTGGGCTCCGTGCTGATGGTACAGAGCCTGCCTGGGATTCTCTCTCCCTCTCTGCCCACTCCTTTCCCACCCAAAGTAAATAAATAAACTTAAAAAGAATACATGTTTCACTCTTATGGAACTTGAAAAACTTAACAGAAGACCGTAGTGGAAAGGAAGGGGAAAAAATAGTTACAAACAAGGAGAGAGGGAGGCAAACCATAAGAGACTTAAATACAGAGAACAAACTGAAGGTTGATGGGGGTGGGGGGTGAAAATGCGTGATGGGCATTGAGGAGGGAACTTGTTGGGATGAGCACTGGGTGTTGTATCACAGTAATTTACCCCCGAAACCAAGAGCACACTGTACACACTGTATGTCAGTCATTTGACAATAAATTATATTAAAAGAATAACAATCAAAAAACAAAAAAATAAAAAAAGCATTAGGTATAAGATACATCTCCAAAGATAATATTCGAAAGAAATAACATATAAAATAAATCAACAAAATTATATTGACCTAGCATAACCAAAAAAAAAAAAAAAGAAAAGAAAAATTTTGCTGATTCTCCTGTGGATATTTTCCCTATGCAACTACATTTTATTTGAATATATGAACATACTTTGACATCTCTGCCTTCTCCAAATTTCTTGCTTTCCCTTCTCACACCTACTTTCTCCTCCTTCCCACAGCATTTGCTATATGGCATCATCAGATGGGTCAAAAATGACAGATACTTGGAAAAAGAAAGAGAAAGAAAGTATAGAGTCATTATATAATTTATTATGAAAGCGTGCGACTTCTGTAAATGCAAGAAGGTGCTAAACAGAAGGAATGCCTGAACAATAGTTAGCAAATTAACTGGTAGAGGGAAGGTGCATCTGGAATATAATGTCATTCGTCTGGACAACTTGGTGGTAAGAGCTAAATCAATTAAGCCTAGGGAAGAAGGCCAGAGACAAAGAAGGAGCTTCCCAGTTCTGTGGGATGCAAAATAAGCAACTCTTAATGAATTGTGATAGTTTCCTATTATTAAAAAAAATTTATGGCAGTGTATAGCTAGGTATTTAGCATAAAAATGTGTGCATTTTCTGTAAGAATTACAAAGTATGTAGTTTTAAAAAGTATATTTAAAGCGAGCATTTTCTAACCAAACCAAACCATTTATAAAATAGTTATATATTAAAAAGAGTACTATACTATATACACATCTCAGTAACTGTAGCCTGTTAAATATATTACATACAGCTTATCAAAGAAAGTTGATAGAAAACCTTTTTTTAGATCAAATATTACCACAACACTGTTCTATTTTTTGTCCATTTCAAAATAAAACATTTTTATTAATATCTTATAGCCAATTAAAATGGTATATCCTCAGTGGTTATCTGAATTAAGCAACAATGGAATTGTGCAACAATAAAGAATCAATTTAGCTTTTTAGAGTTAGGACTATTGATTTCCAAAACAAAGTAAAACCAATTTATGAAAAAAATATAGTAGTTTTTAAGTAACATTTAGCAAAAATTTTTATTTAATTATTTTGTAATGTTTATTTATTTATTCTTGAGGGAGAGAGAGAGAGAGAGAGCACAAGTGGGAGAGGGGCAGAGAGGGGGAGACAACCTTGGAAGCAGGCTCCAGGCTCTGAGCTGTCAGCACCAAGCCTGACGTGGGGATAGAACCCATAAACTGTGAGATCATGACCTGAGCCAAAGTCGGATGCTTAACTGACTGAGCCACCCAGGTGCCCCTAAGTAATTTTTTAAAACTAAAGTATAAATGGAAAAGACAGACAAATAGATAGCCTTTTATGTAGCCTTTGGCCAAATCTTCCTTTAATTATTAAAGTCTAATTGTTAAGAGTTTATTATCAACTCCAAGCTGATATACCAAACCAAGCATCTGTACTGGCAGCTGAGATGGCTTAAATAGTAGTAACTGGGATTGATTGAATACAGTTGAGCCAGATAATGACCACTTATAAAGGAACCTCAGACCTGAGAGATTCTCCAGGCTGAGCTCATCTGACCTTGCTAGGCCTTGTTTCTTTCACTATACGTATCCCGAGTGACTGGGTACCATGCTGTTTGTTCTTCATGGCATGGTGTTTCCTCTCCTGTATCCCACCTTAAAGGTAGGTAAACTTTTTTCTTCATATAAATATTACTGCTAAGAAGGGAGATGTTGTCAGAATCCAGAGCCATTCTTATTCTGAGAAGTCCTAAGTCAGTAGCTGCCTCTTTTACCTAAAGGTAAGTACTACTTCAGTCTTTCAAAATTGTTTTGGTTTTAGTCTTTGTTCATCATATAAATGGATTTTAAGGTAATCTGTCTGGATTATTTTGCTCAACATTATATTTGTGAGATCCATCCCCATTGTGGCAGGTAGGAGTGTTTTGTAAGTTTTGTGAAGTCTCCATTCTATTGGTGGAGAAATGGTAGTGTTCATTCTATGTTCCTGGATAGGGGCTGTTACAAATAGTTCTGATTTGAATTTTCTCATCAATATTTCTTCTTTGTTGTTATACACATGCAGAGATTTATCTCATCTACTCAGGAATAGAAGTGCTTCTTCATAAGGTTTGCACATTTTCTGCTCTTAGTAGATGCTGCAAACAGCTATTCCCTAGCAGAGAGCATTCGTTCTCTGTTACTTCATGTCCTTGCCAGCACTTAGCATGTTCTGTCTTTAATTTTAGTGACTTTGGCATATATTATCATCTTATTGTAGTATTTGTTTTCATAATACTGACAAGTATTGATCTCTGTTGTATAAAACATTCTCTTATTTGCCTTTAGGATACTATAATGATATCCCTTTTTGAAAAAGGAATCCTTAATATAAATATGGCCCAATTTAGGGTTGTGGGGTTTTTTATTGTCTATTATGTTAAAAAAAAAGTTTGCCAATCACAGTCTATGAAGATTTTCACCGTGTTTTTGGTTAGAAATTTTATTTACCTTAAGATCTTTAATCCACCTGGATTGATTTTCATAAATCGTGTGAGTTTTTTTTTTTAAGGTGTTTAAAGATTTTCCTTTGTTTCCCCCGATTTTGTTTGATTGGTTTAATTGTTATTCTTGGTGCAACATTAGGCTCTCTTAATTATAACCTTATGATGTCTTGATACATAGCCCTAAAATTCCTACAAATAAGTTGTTCTCATTTCTTGGCTGTTTGTTCTCTTGCACTTAAAGCTACAAAAATAGAGCTTGTCCATTATATAAACTCACTGAGATTTTAACTGAAGTTGCCTTGGATCTATCCACTTTTCTGTGTTGTCTTCAATTTTTCTCAATATGTGGATTTTTTAAAATCTTGTATCTCTTAGATGGATTCTGAGTACTATTGCTGTTCTTTGGGGTACATTCACTTTGGTTAGTTTTGCTTGTTTTGGTGTTTGGAGGTTTTTTTGCTTCCCACATGCTTAAAATACTTACATGTACTAGTGATTCAAAAGATGAATTCTTCCACAAGTACACTGAGATTACTAGAAGTTTGAGATAACATGGTAAAAAAAATCTATTAAATCTATTTTTTTCAATATTACAGATTGTCACATTTGACCTTGTATATTTTTTCCTGGTATGCACTGAACAAAATCTTCTGACTTAAGTTTTAGTCAATTCATCAAAATCCTATTAATTTCTTGATGAACCTAAGAAGAATCTGCATGGTCACCTCATTTATTTATTGATCAAATTTTTACATAATTTTGATACATAATATTCAGTTTTGCTTTATTGCTGGTGTTGTAATTCAGCAATGGGGTGATATATCCTGATGAAACTATGGTCGATTTTCCATAACTGAGTCTGTAACAAGTTGGATCCAGATTATTACAGCGACACCAATGATCCCATGTGCTACCATTCATCCTGTTTTCCCACTTAGTGCGCCAAGCCAAATCAGGCAAACAGAAGCTTTTGAATTAAGTGATAAAGACATAGGGATAGGTTCTTGCTCTAAAGATATGATATGATAGCCATATTTTCTCCTTAGTCTTTAATTTATTAGAATGTCCTTGCCTCTCTTTTACTAGCTTGAAGTATGGTTCATTGTTCAATGTTTTGTGTCAGAGTGAGAAATTTCCCTGCTACCAGGTTCCCTCCACAGACTAAGCTAATTAAATACAAAGCAAGAGAGATTTCCACCCTAATAAATCTGCCTGTGGGTTAAGACACTATGTCACTTTGGTAGTTCTTTCAATAAAGCCAGAAGGGATTAAACCTGGGGCTTTTTTTAATCATTGCCCATGACATTAGTAATAGTCTTCCAGTCCTACCCTATCACTATGAATGCTTTGACAGGAAAATTTCCCCATACTGCTCTCAACAATCTAAGTGAGATGGTCAGCACTTAGGACAACTGACAGATTCTATTATAAAAATTCATGCACATTTTTCTTAGTGGCAGAAATAAAAGAAACTGATTTCCATCTCTATAAATCCTAATTGATCAAATGTAGCTATACTTTGAACATAAAACAGCTTCCCATTTTAAGTCTTCGATTTTGACAATAGCTATAAAACTTTATGACTGCTAAAAATGGATGTTTATTTTGAATGTCCTGCTTTCTTTGAACATGTTTCTTTGTAAATAAAATGAGTGAAAATCCATGTGCTATTTTACATTTAACTTCTCTATTACAGCAGAACACATAAGATTGCTTTGAATTTGCATGTACTTTTTTTTAAAGAAAAAATACACTGTGATAAAGTTCAATTTCCTTTTTGCATCCTTGACAGTCACCAGCCCTATTTTTAAAGCTATTTCCTTAAGAGAACATAGCCATAACTTCGAGTATCTAGCACCAGGCCTAAGAAATCCCCTCTTTAATTAAGTAATAACAGTGTGTTTCATAAACTTCTTTTGGTTAAGGTGGAAAGCGTAACCATGTTGGGGCAGGTGGGTGGCTCAGTGGTTAAGTTTTAGACTTGATTTTTGGCTCAAGTCATGATCTCCTGGTTCATGGGATTGAGCATAGCATCTAGGAATTTCTCTTGTTCTTTCTCTGCCCCTCCCCCTGCTCATGCATGTGTGCCCATGCTCTCTTTCTCAAAATCAACATTAAAAAAACAAACAAACAAACAAACACTGAACCATGAGTTGATGACTTCTCTATTAAGATCTACTTTACCATTGGACAAATTTAATTAGAAAATTATCAGAGTTTACATTGTATATTACCTCTTTTATTATTAAGTTTATTTTAATTCCAGTATAGTTAACATACAGTGTTCTATTAGTTTTACGTGTACAATATAGTGATTCAACAATTCTACACCTCACTATTCCGTGCTCCTCATGATCAGTGTACTCTTAATCCCTGTCACCTATTGCACCCAATTCCCTCCCCACCTCAGCTGTGATATGCTTTACTTTAAATGAGCACTCTCCATTACCTTCAAGAAAATTTTTTATTTGAAGCATACTTCAGAATACGTGGTCCTTTTTTGAAAATTTAAAGCTATTTTTTAGTTATCTCTGTACTCAAGGTTGGGCACAACTCCTGTCTCCAAGATCAAGAGTTGGATGCTCTTCCAACTGAGCCAGCCAGGTGCCCCCAGAATACAGGGTTCTAAAAGATACGTATAACACATTCCATCCAAGGAAAAGACTACACATTTCTTTAAGTTCACACTGAAGAATGCCCTGGGTAAGTCACCTAAAAAGAGACCTAATAAACATTACAATTTTAAGAAGACTTAAAACCTACCACATGTATTTTCTAACCATAATGGTACAAAACTAAAGATCAATAATAAAGCTGGAATCTACAATGTAATATTTACTATGCAAATATTTAATATGTAAATATTAAAGAATACTGCACGAGCAATGGACCAAATAAGAAATCAAGCAACATATCAAAGTATATCTCCAAATAAAAGCGAATATTCCAAAACCTAGGGGGTGCAGCAAAAGCAGATGTTCTAGTAAAAGTTATGCTATAAACGCTTGTATTAAGAAAAAAATTCCAAAAAACAACTTAACATTACATCACAAGGAACTAGAAAAAAATAAACCTAGCTGAAATTTAGCAGAGGAAGGAAATAACAGGTTATTGTCTGTTCTGGTCTAATTTTTTCTAACATTAAAAGTAATGACCGGTTTTCAAAAAAAAAGGGGGGGGGCAATGCTTTAACTACATTAACTATGAAAAAAAGAGAAGACCCAAAAACCAAAATAAGAAATGGAAGAGAAAACACAACAAAAAATGACAGAAATACATGTGATAACAGGTTACTACAAACAATTATGTACCAACAAGTAGGATCACCTAGGAATGTACGTTACCTCTTAGGCAGAACAATACACTTCTCCAGAGCTTCTGTGGGTGTGTTCTCTATTCTTTTCTGATTCTCCTTTATCATGTTAAAAGTATATAACATGTGGGGCGCCTGGGTGGCTTAGTCGGTTAAGCGTCCGACTTTCGCTTAGGTCATGATCTCGCGGTTCGTGGGTTCGAGCCCCGCGTCGGGCTCTGTGCTGACTGCCAGCTCGGAGCCTGGAGCCTGCTTCAGTCTGTGACTCCCTCTCTCTCTGACCCTCCCCTGCTCACGCTGTCTCTCCCTCTCTCTCCTAGAAATAAATAAAACATTAAAAAATTAAAAAAAAAAAGTATATAACATGTATTAACTATTAACATGCGGTTCTTCATCTTGCACCACCATTGGCTTTTCACAGCTTCTCCCTTCCCACAATAAAGCCTGGATCTGCTCTGAAACACTAGTGTTTGAATAATGAGCAAAGAAGATAATTATGTTGGCTCAAGAAAAATTCTCCAATCAATGATTTAATGTTAAGCAGTAAGTGGTATTGTCTTCAGTTGCCCTACCCGTGGTGATTAGAATTATTGAAAGAAAAACTTTTTATCCATTCAACTTGAATGCATGGGTCTAGGAACTAGGATTATATTAGAGAAACAAAACTTCTATCCTCAAAGAATTTTAATTTTAGTGATACTACTAATTCTAATTATCTGTCCTGCCGAGGTTTTGTAGATTATTGTTTAATGGAATTAAAATTGCCATGATTGTATTCAAATGTAAATGTTTCTTAGAAGATCGGCATTGTCACTGAATACCGATTTGGTCTGAACATATTGTTGCAACCCACAAAGCAACTATTAAGTGGGTTGTTTATTATGGACAGAAGACTTTTTTGTTGGGAAGAGAGATGTTTTGGACAAAAAGCACTTTAGAAAAGCAGCTGGCAGTAAATAAATAGCAAGAGTCCTGGAAAGCTAGAGCAGGAAAAATGCATAAATGGAAACGGAGATGCCTCTGAAGATATTTTGGCGTATTTCATATCTTCTCATCTTTAACAAGTCACTAAAATTTGCCTGACTGAAAACCTCAAATGGTCAAAAGAGCTCTTGTAATGGTTATTACTTCTGTATTTTATTAGACGTTCCTCTTCATGTTAGGTTTCTCATTAATTTCAAAGATGCTAGAAGGATCGGCAGACCCAGAGTCGCTAAAAGATATCCAAATCATTTTTCCAAACTTGATCATGCCCAACCTAACACCTTTAATCAACATTTGTGATTATTTGAATGGTGGCGCACCAAGAGGGAGTAGAGCATGTGTGGAATTGCTCAAGGCTGTTCCGAGGAGGCAGAGATAAAAGTAGTATGGAATTACACAGAGCAAAAGTATGCTTACTATCATTGTAATAATTCCCAGCAGTAAGATCTTTTAGTAGTCTTCTAAGTTTTCCATTTGATTTATGTAAAACTAGATTAGACAAAGCACTAGAGAATTTACTCCAGGATAAAAGCCTGCCTAGGTGGAAAGATGGGGGAGATGACCAAACATTCCTTTTCCATTTCTAATTGTTATGCCTCCAGGAAACCTATGATGGATTTAAACACACGGCAGTTGCCCTTATAATTTTCTCAGATGAAAGCATGTTATTCATCTTCATAACCAGATTAGCCATTAATGGAAGCAGATCTATGTCAGTGGCGAATGACTAGATTTTTTTCCAATAGATAATCTGGACAATTTCTTCCATATTGAATTAGCTCTAATCGACTTGATGTGTAAGAAGCATGTACTTTCTGTAGAACCATATGGGATTTTGTCAATCACTACCTTGCATGTCCACCTACTTTTAATAGCTTGAAATTACATTTATTGCTATGCCATGAAAATTATACAAATTTGGGGCCCTCAAATCTCAGAAATACAGTGATACACATGGTTTTTGGTTTTCAAATATGGAAAACATTCCAAATACTCCTCAAATCAATGCACTTGGATATGTTGAGGAGAGCTTAAACAGAATTTGTTACATAGCATTTAGGACTAATGAGTAGATAGTATTAATCATCAATTAAAAATAGCTGCATCTATAGCCAAAAGCGTTAAGACCAAGAATAGGGTCTTGACTGAGGGTGGTGACTTCAAGCCTAGCACTGGGCAGAGCCCAGCGTGGAGCCTAATTTATAAAAAAAAGTCCATATAGATAAGGATCTGCAGAAGAAATTCTTATTTCACTTCTAGAAAATGGATAGGAGGGAGAATATAAATCAACTAAAGCAAATTTCTGAATGTGAGACATTGACCTGAGTTTAGAAAATATTAAAGAATAGCTCCCCTTTATCCCAGAGAATCAGATGAAGTTTTAGATCTCAACTTGAGGTGGTTTTCATTGGAAATGAGGAAAGCCCTTTCCCTCACTTTTCAATGTACTTATTAGGGAAAATTCTACAGTTGTAGCAGGAATATTCAATCCCCTCCTCTTGTCGCAGCTCAGGGGGTTGTAAGTGCTCAGTTCAACCACAAGAAGGGATGGACTGTTTTTTTGTCTTTATTCCACAACAGAATTTTGAGCTTTGCTTGTCTTTCCCTCTGGGTACTGTAAGAACATGTATGATGGTCAAGACTTGGCAATAAAAACGTAGTATACTCATTTAAATATGAATCAAACCCCATGGATTAAAAAAAACCCATAAATATATCCCATTTGATATGTGGGACCTATTTATATAAAAAATTGTTCCCATATGCAAATTTAACTGGACATCCTCTATTTTATATAATAGCTCTATCTCTAGTACATTTTCTTTCCAAGTGGTCTTAGAGGGAGTATTTGGTCATGATTCAAGCAGGCTGCAAAGGCACTGGAACATATGCCATGAATTCCTCCCCATGAAACTGATTATTTGTGACACTACTGTTTTCTGGCACTAGAACTTGTAGTGGGCCTTCCCTGCTCCCTCTCAGCCAGTCTTTCCTTATTAGCAGCACTGCTCCTTACGTGGGCCAAGCTTCACCAGCTCTCCAGGGAAAATAAACCCAGCTTTGTGTCAGTCAGTATATAGAGACATGCCTTCCCCATTTGTTGCCTCAAGGTTTATGCTTTATTATCTTTCTCTTAAAAAGATCTTGATCTCTTCTTTTCCTCATAGTATTATTCAATCAGTAAAAATTACACTGTAGTATCATTGGCTGAGTAACTGATGGCTCTTTCATGGAGTTATCTAGGGTCAAGCCAGGGGAGGTGATTATAGTTCATTCCAAGGAAAGTAGCCCAATTTTACCTTCTCTAGCTCCCTTCCCTTCTTTCTCTGGTCCCTCTATCCTTTAAAATGATTCCTTTTAGGGGTGCCAGGCAGGCTCAGTTGGTACAGCCTGGAACTCTGGGTCGTGGGGTTGTGAATCTGAGCCCCGTGTTGGATGTAGAGATTACTTAAAAAACAAAATCTAAAAAAAATAGATTCCTTTTAAGAGAACAAGAATGAAAATAGTTTCATATGAAACATGGTTGAATGTTTAAATGATGGGTATAGGAAAACTCCACTTAATTAACATTTCAAATAAGGATTGCTAATAGCAGCATAAAAAAACAATGTTAAGTTCTCCCTGACAAGCATCACTCTGTTCTATTTACAGGTCTGATTGGTTTTTTTTTTTTTTTAGATTCCACATGTGAGGGTAATTCTATGGTACTTGGCTTTCTGTCTGACTTACTTAACTCAGCCCAATACACTCTAGGTCTATTCATGTCGTTGCAAATGGCACAATTTTACCATTTTTTATGGCTCTAATATTCCATTGTGTGTATGTTTACCACAACTTCGTTATTACTTCACCTGTGAGCACTTAGGTTACTTCCATATCTTGGCTATTGTAACTAATAGGCTGCAACAAACATAGGGATCAATAGATCTTTTGGAATTAGTGTTTGTTTTCTTTGGGTAAATACACAGTGATGGGACTGTTATACTACATATGATATTTCTATTTGGAATCTTTTGAGGAAACTCTATACTGTTTTTCACAGTGGCTGCACCAATTTACATTCTCATTGCCAGTGCACCGGGGTTCCATTTTCTCTACAGTCTCACCAACACTTGCTATTTCTTGTGTTTTTTATTTGAGCCAGTCTGACAGGTGTGAGGTGATAACCTTTGTGGTTTGGATTCACATTTCTCTAATGATAAGTGATGTCGAGCATCTTTTCATGTGTGTGTTGGCCATCTGTGTGGCTTGTTTGGAAAGAGGGGGAGATGGGAAAATGGAAGAAGAAGAGTGAGAGATAAAGCCTTCCAGATGGAATGAATAAGTCCTGGGAATAAAAGGCACAAACAAGGAATCTAGTCAATGATACTGTAATAGTATTATATGGTGACAGATGGAATTTACACTTCTGGTGAGCACAGCATAACATTTAAACTTGTGGAATCACTATGTTGAACACTGGAAACTACTATAATATTATAGTGTATGTCAACTAGTCACAAATAAAAAAAATTAGTAAAAAGTTTAGTTAATTGAATATACATCTTCATTTGAGTATTTCAGAGCCTGGTATTGAATTTCTACTGTGTTTAAACAAGAGTTGCTGAAAAAAAAAATGACTAAATCTCCACTTCCACATATGAAAAAAATTAAAAAGTTATTTATTTCCTAACTTAAAATAGAATCAAAGTGTTCTGAATAACATGGCCACACACATTATGGATTTTTAGTGGGTAAATAGGTATATTAAAGTTTATGAATTCTTTTAGTTACATCAGTGACTTGGAAAACATTGCGTGTGTGTGTGTGTCCCCATGTTCTAGATGTTGGAATTATGATCAAGTGTGATAGTCTATCATTCATATCTCCTGTCTCCTATTTTAATACTTCTGTGATTTAGTACAGTTGGTAGGTATTTACATAATAGGAAAGTGTTCTGTTAAGAAGATAATTTTGAAGACTCTGTACCAATGGTGGTATATTTAATGTATACGAACCTGTACAAAATACATGTTTTTAGGGTCTGAATTCAGAATTGACTTTGAGATGTTATATTGTCTATTGTACTATCAATATTTGCAAAAACTTTCTTCAATGACTATATCCTTTCAGGAAAAAAACCTCAAAAATCATTTCATGGCCTATTTATCCATCTAGGCTCCTCTCATACTGTCACTCAACTGATTCAGCTCTTAACATCAATATTATTAAATTGCATGCAGTTTTTAAAGGTAGCATTCTCTTTCTAAACTTCTGGCTTTTATCCACACCATTTTCTTCCTGAATCACTCTTCTCTCCTCTCCTGTTCTGGTTAAACTTGGTCATTTTCACATTTGGCCTCTGTATCTCTTGGAAAGCCAGAACACTGACCTTCACCATCCAGTATATAAACTCTGAGTACCATGTGACTCATACATACATATATTGCGTTGTCTTTACAAGAATACTACTTCAAGATCCTCGATAGTGGCAAAGACTACTTTCAGCTCTGTCAAGCCAATTCCTTTCTCAGTGAATTTGTTTGAATGAATGATTCTGTTTCTAATTACCTCTGTTGCCTTGAGTCTGATGATCTTTGGGCCATTGATTCCTTATCAATAGATAAAAATGATTGGGCTAGATAACCTTTTTGTGTGTTTAATAGCTCTTAAATGCCATGATGTTATGACTAAGTATACAATATGCCAAATAAAGGTATTTGGGTGTTGATTTTTTAATATTTTGAAATCAGAAAACAATGTTTACTATGCATAAATTTAAACAGTATATAAAGCAACTTTTGATGGTCTTTGTCAATATTGCCATGTCCTAAAATAGGCCTTTTCCTTATAGAGATTCA
Source organism: Crocuta crocuta (assembly GCF_008692635.1). NCBI lineage: Eukaryota > Metazoa > Chordata > Mammalia > Carnivora > Hyaenidae > Crocuta > Crocuta crocuta. The sequence goes on from NW_027528807.1 coordinate 285,778, forward strand.
CAGCTGTAGATTAAAAATAACTTTATTTGAGATAATGTGGAATTGTTCTGAAAATTATAAGCCATCTAGATATTCCTACATAGCCTAATATGACAAATGAAAAAGTCAAAGAAACTTGCATAATAATGTCCTTGTCCCTTTTTAGCACTGAAATCCTTTTTCCTTTAATTGGCATAATTATTGACATTTGAATGAGTGATGGTTACATCCCAATTTGAACTTTCAGGAGGCTGATAAAATGGCATAACAAATCATCAGTGTGGTTGGAAAGAAAGTGAAACTTGAAAAAGAGTGGAGTACCTGAACTTAAGAAATCTTGTATTAAAAATGCAAGAATAAGAATTTAAAAGAAAACATTTCAATACTGATGAAAAATGTGCTATTAAGTAGATAGGTAACTATACTACTCATTAAACATATGAAGATACTCTGAAAATAGTATAATTCATTCTCTGCATAGAGTAGGTGAGATTATAACTTGGAGCTCATTGGACATTCCTTTTTAAAAGCCATTTATATAGAACAAATAATTTCTGCATCCAGCCAAGATGGAAAGCAGAGGTAGCATTTGTTCCCAATTGAAACAATCAAGTAGGAGGAATAAGAACAATCCATTTAAACACTGGTTTTCGAGATACTAGACCTCAAACAATGGAGGACAGGGATTCTTAGAAAGAAAACAAAGGAGGTGACCCAGATCATTTCCCAACCTTTCTGCCTTAAAAGCATTTCCATGACTGATCCAGAGCCCGTTGTCATGAACACCCTGCTCACTTTTAGGTCATTCTTATCAGTTACAGAACTGTATCATTTGACTATATCCTCTTTGGGACAAGGTTTTTCCTTGTCATCACTAAAGCCAGTCTCTAAAATGTAATGTTCTTAAATGCTCACACTAAAAGAACCTGTGAAGCCTGGTATATTAAGGCCATATATATCCATATACTTCATATTCTGTTCTCTTCTACTCTATTCCATGTACACACAAAGTAATTTAGAGTCAAGTTGTTTTGTCGGTGTCCAAGAGTACTATAGATACAGTCAGGAGAATTCTGAAATTGGTCAGCCAACCATTTGGTTGCTAGCAATATTTCCATATACCTACTTGAGCACATAGAAAGAATCAGTTTGGATTATTTTGTCTTTTTATTTCCCTATTCTCTTTTATATGCCTCTGTTGGGCTTTTTTAAACTAGTTTGTTTTGGGTTTTTTTGCCTTAAAATATTCTCCTTTTGTAGTGATTTATTTAGTAGTCTCCTAAAATAAACTGCAAAGTAGAGTGATGCTTGTATATCAGTTTATAAGAAACAGTTTATATAAAGTGTTGCACATCCTAGAGATATAATTTGATAGCAAATCAATATGTGCCAACTATCAAAATACATCAATTTAATTTAGATGAAAAAATCAAAAGCATAACTTACAGGAACTTATCTTTTCAATAGAAAGCCACCTGTCTTTACTAGAAATCACAGAGAATTTCATACTTAGGGAACATAAAAAGCTCTATGCTTGAATAGTTATGAAACAATTTAAATTTTGATTGTTCAGACAATGTAGTGAGACTGATTAAAAGTGAGGAGGTAGAAACATATGGCAATAAGTAAGGAAAGACGAGGCTATAGAAAGCCCTAAAAAAATCAGTCGTGCTGCAATCTGGAAACCAATGAGACTCTGGCAGACTGGGTCACAATGTGGTTTTTCCATATATTATAACACTAATATGTTGAACAACTTTATATAGTTTTTTTTTCCTTTCTTCCCCTCCTCAAGACCCAGAGCAAATGTGCATTATTGTATTATGTTGCAAAAGATAAATCTTTGGACTTTGTTTTAGTTATTGTGAAAATCCCTATCTCCCTATTTCTGACCATGTGATAACTAAAGAGCAATAATGTAAATTGGCCAAAAGGAAATATTTTGATAAGTGGCTATAAAGTGTAAATCATACACTTACAGTAGAAGGCATTAAACAAGTCCTGAATTAGCAATATAAACAATATCCTTAGAGGACTGTGTAGTACATACAAGACTAACATCGAAATGACTGTGACCATAAGAAAACCCGTTTTATACTCCAAAGGCCATTTTTGGCTTTTGTAGTTGGAATAAGCTTCCATTCTCCAACAAAAAAGAATTGTTGAAGCCTAACATCTGCAGGTTGTATGTTATTTAGGTTTAGACGTTTTTTTACTGGTTATTAATAACTGGACCTGTGATAAATATTACCTCAATTTTTAAAGTGACAATAGGCTTTTTTTTCATATCAAATATAGATTTTCTCATGACTATAGTGTACTTGTCTTTAGACATATCTGACTGCTGGAATGTGAACTTCTAAGTTTGGGATGCAGAGTCTGATCTATATGCATCCCCAGATGTTCTAATACATTGTAGGGTCCTAATGTCCTTTATGGGAAGCTCATGTTCTTTGTTTGGCAATAACATGAACTATTCATATATTGGAAAGGGTAGTTCAATTGAATCACAATTTTTGCAGTTTTTCTCAGTAAATATGTTGTGGTCTACCAGGCCTTTACTTTTTCTTCTTTATACTATCAATTTTGAGTATATTTTACTCAGTTTAATGCTTTATTTTTTGGGTTGATAAAGATTAAAAATACTAAAGATCAAAAGAAACGAGGATGAAAAAATGTGTAATGATACTGATTCCTGAATATTGATTTTTGAAATAATTTATAAAAATGAAAGGCATAAATATCCTTTAGATGGATTCCTTGTCTCTAATATGCCTGTGACTCCTCCAGCCATAGGGCATGCCTTCTCATCCTCATTAGGTGGAAGCATGTGTCTATTATGTTTCGTGTGTATTTATTTTGAAAGAGAGAGTAGAAGTGGGGGAGGGGGGGAGAATTCCAAACGGCCTCTGTGCTGTCTGCTCAGGGCTTCATGTGGGGCTCAAACTCCTGAGCCACGAGACTGTAACCTGAGCTAAAATCAAGAGTTGGATGCTTAAACAACTGAGCCCCCCAGGTGCCCCATGTCTATGTCATTTTTAAGGACTGTTTTCAAAGTTTTCTTACTCTAGCCTAGTCTTCTCAGGGGGAAAATGACTCTTCTACTTTTTCAAAGATGAAACCTAGTGCCAGGTAAAACCAGTTTTTCTTTTTTAATATGAATGACATGAAAAAGGTCGCTGAAGATTTTCATTTAACAGAAGTACTGAATTTTAAGAAATACTTTGGATGACAATGACCTAAAAGAAAAGATCCTAGAGGTTTGAATAAAAAAAATAATTGTCAAAACAGTGCCAAATTTGGGATGTCTGGGTGGCTTAATTAAGCATCTGACTCTTGATTGTAGCTCAGGTTATGATCTCCTGTTCCTTGAGATCTAGCCCTGTGTTGAGCTGTTCACTCACATTGTGGAGTCTACTTGGGATTCTCTCCCTCCACCCCTCTCTTTTTCTCTCAAAATAAAGAAATAAAGTTTTTAAAAAAAGTATTTCCAAATTTGTCAAGGAGAATTAATACATTCTTATTTTTTCTTACACATTTAGGAAGCTATTATATGTTGATTTGTATCCCTCCTCCCCACCCCACCAAAAAAAGATAGGTTGAAATTTCAATCTCCAGTAACTCAGAATGTGACTGTATTTGGAAATAGAGCCCTTATGGAAGTAACCCAAATGAGGCTATTAGAGTAGATTCTGATCCAAAATAACTGGCACCCTTACATAAGGGGGCAATTTGGATAGACTATGGGAAGATACAGGGAGAAGATGGCCACCTGTCTGGGTAGATGCAGCTACAAGCCGAGGAATGCTAGGATTTACCAGTCAATATGAAAAGCTGAAAGATGGAAAGAATACAGCTGCCCTAGAGCTGTGAGTAAACACATAGTCCTACCAGTATCTTGACATCAGGCTTCTAGATTCCAGAACCATGAACTGATAACCGACTATATAAGAGTCCAAAAGTTTATATAAGTTATATATAAATAGTCTATATAAGTTTATGGCTGCCCTAGTAAACAGCATTTCTCATTTAATTTTTAAATTTTAATAAAAGGTGGCATATAGAACTGTAAAATATCAGCATGTAATTAGATCAACCTGAAAAAAAATCAATGCTAACTGCCAGAATTGCTATCATAACAAGAACGTTTGAATGTTGGAAATTAAAATATGGGATTCATTAAACACTTGTTTTGGACTATTTATAACTTCATAAAGCTGAAACTTAAATAATTTAAAATAAGACTTAAATTGAGTTTCAGCTAATAGCTTGGATTACCCACATTTTAGTACATGTAAACTTTGTAAATTATAACATAAAACCCAAAGATGTGCATAGTTCTGTGGATCATAGTTAATGTCACCCACAGATAAAAATGTTCTGATCATTAGTGTATATCTTTGCTGAAAATCAGGAATTTGAAAATGTAATGACTAATATCCAAGGAAAAATTCCATATGCTGTATTGTCTTAACTCCGTGTAATACAGAAAATTCTCTAAAGTACTGTCCCCATGTTCTATCATGGCCAACCAGTGGCAGGCTAGGGCGAGTACTCTCTGCATTGGTCTTTGAATATAGAACATCAAATTCTGTTTGACAGATAACAGATGTTTTTACAATTTTTACATTTCCAATTGCATGAGAAAACTATTGAAAGTAAAATGATGGAAAAATGAATATTTTAAACCTGTATCATTCTCTTCCATGTGAAGCAAACAACTCACAAAAATGAGCCTTACAAAACCACAGTCTACAGATTTGTCACAAGTAAAAGGGTATGTTAATGGAGGTCTATTCTGCACTTCTCCCTAGGCAACAATTCTACTGAAATCAGAATCCAAAATGTAATGATAGAGGTGAGAGCTACATAAGTTATTTGCTAAATGATATCTGAGTTATAGTATGGGTAAAATTTTTAGAGAGAAATGGGGAATCTGTCATCTGTGAACAGAAACAGGATTAATTTCAAACATTTCATATTGGAAATATATTCTGTATACAGTATACTTATATTCACTCATAGAAGCTATCATAAGCAAGTAACCATATAATCAAAAAGCATGACCATGAACTGTGTGCTTCTAAATTCAATCCACTTGTATGGAAACATTACAGTTTTTTTTTCTAGAAATGGAATACCAATACTGTTCTTTACAGACTCTTCATGTTTTGGTATCATAACCTGTAATGATAGGGCACTTCAGAAAACAATTCCCAAATCTTTGTTCAGTTAACTTGATGAGCAGATGTACATCCTTCAAGGCCCATATGGCATTTAGTGGGTGACTAACGCTATGGTTAACTTTTTGAATACCTCTCTGCTGTCTGGTGTGATATACTGTAGATTTCAGGATTGAATATTCACTTAAGTATAGAGAGAATACCATTCTTTTACTTTAAAGGGATTTTTTAATCCTAATCATCTATAATCATTTTATACTGTTAATTCAACATCACTATGTCAAATCTTCAATAAGGGCTATATGAAGTAAAACTTATAAAATTAATCAAAATAATATTCCAGGATGTGAATGTAATGAAAACTAATTTAAAGCAAGAGAACAGTACAGGCAGACAATGGCATCAAAAATGCACAACAAAATGAAACAAATAGCAATCATCCAAAATCCCTCAAGCATAAAGCACCTTTCCATAGGAAACTTCATTTTGAAACAAAATTAAAAACTCAGAGGAAGTTGATCATTCTTTGTTAAACTACCCATTTTTTGGAGACCTGATTGTATGGAAAAAAACTTAAAATACAGATGATGTTTTCCTCAATAAGCAATAAATTCTAGTCAATGCCACAGAAATAGAATTGTTTTAGGTATTGTTAGTGATAGTATTTACTAACTAAAACCAGAAAACTTTGTTACAACTTTAGAACTTCAGTAAAGTGCAAAAAGGTTTGCACATCAAATATTACTGACCTACACATATTAAATTTTGAATAGATGACCTATCTAGTTGAACTATTCTGCTTTTTCCCATAATAATCCACAAAGATTTTCTTAGCTGCTTAACATTAATTGATGCAAGTACATTCAGGAAAGACTAATATGACCCAAATAAAGAATAGGAAGAGATAGCCATTAAGATTTGCATTTCTAATATGCATCAAAGCAAAAGCACTTAGGCTATTCTAGACCAAGATGTTTGTACAAACATGTAGATGTAATAACCAATACATTCTGGATAGAGAAAAGACCTGTTTTTATTGGCTAGCAATGGGATAGTTGGGTTCTTGTAGTAGCCTTGGCAGAATGGATTACCTGTCTATATTTCGGTTGAAAAACCACAGTCTGGGCAAATGAGTACTCAAGGTTCTTATTAACACTCCAAGTATAGTGTCCCAACACAGCTCTGTGTTCTCTGGTTGATTGATTAGACTGCTATTGCATGTTTTCCCCTAAGATTTCAAGACTCTTTACTGAGCATTTTAAACATGGACAAGCTGATGCTATAAAATGAAACCAAGGAATGCATTTGAAAAATTGCAAAGAAAAATGAAAGAGTAATGGAAATACAAGGTAGAATAGAAAGAGCAAGTGATGGGGAAAATCAAAACTCCCAAGGAATGATGACAAACATTAATATTTAGGGATAGTGTTTCAGTTTGGGAAAGAACAATTGTTTTCTTTACTAAGTACAACCACTACCCTACTGGGTCCTAGGGACACACATCCTGTTGCTCTCATGGTGCGGACGCTTCCTTGGGTCTTTTTTCCCCACTTGTGAGAGTTCTTAGCTATGCATTATGCTGGGAATAGATCAGTGTGGGTTAGAGGTTTGTTTTACACATTAGCATTTGCTTTCCCCTCTTCCCATTGGCATTCTTTCAGCCAGGTTTATTGAAAACCAATCTAACTGTAATAAGCATATTGCTTTTCAAAACTGACTGTCACATTAGAATTAGAAAGATAGTTAGCTGCTATTTTTTACTCTCAGTGCCCTAGCTCTGTGCTCAGATTTTATTTCAACTAATCTGGAAGTAGGGAAAAAACAGGATATTTTTTCCCTAAAGCATCAAATGATTCTGATGGCAAGGTTGAGGTAAAATAGAAAGATTCAAAGTGGTGACAAAAAATTGGGTTAATTCTTTCCAGTTGCCAGGCATATGGCCACTGACAAATCAAAATAACTTTGATCATAGACTTAAAGTGGGAATTATGATACTAATTCCTATTCCACAGGTAGTTATCAGGGTTAAATAAGATTAAATGTAACTATGAAATATAAAAAGTAAGGCATATGTTAGTTACAATAAACTCTAGCTCTTGTGTATATAGTAGAGGGGTGTGTTACATAATTCCTATTTAATAGGTTTTCATGATCCCCTTATTAAATTGCACTGCTACTTGTTTTCAATAAAAATTTCACATTAATACATAGAGAATGATTGGAGTGCTATCATGTTGCTAATGCTACTTAGTTTATAAAAGGCAATTCAAGTTGTGATTAAAACATTTTCAGTTACTGTGAATTGATGTTAAGGGCATAGAGTATTTGGCTTGGATTCCTGCTCTGTATAAAACAATGATTCATAGATAAATTAAGCTCCTTTGCCTCCTTGGGAGAATCCTTCTGAGCCAAATGTTATTACCTAGGCATGCTACAGTGACAAGATGTGTTTTTGTTAATAGTCCTCAAACATGAGCTCCCATGGTAGAAGTCTGTAATTTAGCTTCCAGTAAGCTGCATGCTAAACATAAAACTTAAAAACTTCATGTTTTTGTTACTATAGAAAGTATATTCCTCGTTTAGGTTATCTATTGAATTTGTTATCTTTTTTAAAATTTTTAATGTTTTTTTTTTTAATTGATTTTGTGTGTGTTAGAAAGAGAGACAGCGTGAGCAGGCAAGGGTCAGAGAGAGAGGGAGATACAGAATCTGAAGCAGGCTCCAGGCTCTGAGCTAACTGTCAGCACAGAACCTGACACGAGCCTCGAACCCATGAACTGTGAGTTCATGACCTGAGCTGAAGTCGGACGCGTAACCGACTGAGCCACCCAGGTGCTCCTGAGCTTTGTTATCTTAGTGAAACACTGAAGTCATAAACATTTTAGAATAGGATATAGAGAACAAGTATTAAAAGAACTGGCTTCGACATAATCTAGTGTAATATTTGCATTTTACTAATAAGAATATTGCAAACTGCATTACAAGACTTGCTTAAAAAATGGCAGCTAAATCTCTCAAGAATTAGAATTAGAAGGTAAAATATCTATCTCCTGTGTTCTAATACATTACTTTTCCGCTCATGAGGTAACCTGATGTACAACATTAACCTGATGTATTTCATTTTTAAATACTTTATCCATGATTTATAAGTCCTAGAGAAAATGTGCACATGTATTATAAAAATACAAAATATATAAGGGAGTTTGAGAATAATAAATGAAACTTGGAATTTATTAAGGAAATATAAATAGTTTTTATTTTTCAGTAATTATATACAAGGCATTCTTCTCACAGTAAGGTTAAGTGTTCATGACTTGTGCAGTAGAACAAATGTAAGAAAGAAACCAATCATGATTTTAATTGCAAAACACTCAGTAAATTCAGAAATAACAAGAAGGAAAGGGCACTAGCTAAGAAGTCAGTGTGATAATTTGATGTGCTAACTTAGACTTTAGATATTGATTTTATTGATGACATATTCAGAGGAATAAATATAAGAAGCTACATGAGAAATAGTTCTTAAATAATTTATAGGATAAAATAGAATGTATTCAATTTGTTTTCATATATAAATATTCTAGATTACTAACTCTCTTAAATACCAAACATACAGCAAATTTTGAGAAGTATTTGACAAATAAAATTTGTAAATGTTGAAACAAATGTATATACTGAAAAAGTCAGTATACTGACTCCTTTTAAGTTTCACCTACAGTCATAAAAGGCAGATAGTGGAAACCATTTACATTAATGAAGACATGAAAGTTACTTTGGAAAAAAATTTAAGCATAAATAATTTCAAAATTTTGCTACATAAAAAAATGTATAGAGAATAAACTTGCTTGATGACACACTGGCTATATTAATATTTTAGGAAAACAATAGCATTCTTATCTACCAGCAATTACCAAAAACTTTTAGTAAACTTACAGCTTTAAAATTATTGTATATCCCAGATAATTGAGAGTAGAGAAACAAGTCTAGGTATGTGTATGTGTGCACATATGTATATATGTATGTTTAGATGTAAACTGTACTTTACCTTAAATTATAATGAAGGTCAGTGGAAAAAAAAGTTACTGTCTCCAACTTGAAAATAACTGAAAATTGATAGTCACAAAGTTAGCTAGCTGTGTAATTGATTTTTATTATTTTATAATGTTTATTTTTGAGAGAGAGAGAGAGATAGTGAGTGGGGGAAGGGGTGGCAGAGAGAGAGGGAGAAACAGAATCCGAAGCAGGCTCCAGACTGAGCTGTCAGCACAGAACCTGATGTGGGGCTAGAACCCATGGACCATGAGATTATGACCCGAGTCAAAGTCGGATGCTTAACTGACTAAGCCACCGAGGCGCCCCAACTAGCTGTGTAACTTAAAATAGGATAACATTTGTATATATTGCATAGTATGTTCATAAAAATTAAACTGAGCAAATATTCTTTGAGAACTGATAAATGGGTATGAGAACTGAAAATATAAAATCTATAATCAAGGGATGAATGTGAACCACATTTTATATGAATGCACAACTATATGGTCAATTAATCTTCAACAAAGCAGGAAATAATATCCAATGGAAAACCACAATCTCTTTAACAAATAGTGTTGGGAAAACTGGACAGCAACATGCAGAAGAATTAAACGGGACCACTTTCTTATACGAAACACAAAAATAAATTCAAAATGGATAAAAGGCCTAAATGTCAGACCCAAAAAAAACATAAAAATCCTAGAGGAAAACACAGGCAGTAAACTTTTTGACCTCAGCCACAGCAACTTCTTTCTAGATTGGTCTCCTGAGGCAAGGAAAACAAAGGCAAAAATAAACAATTGGGATTACATCAAAATAAAAAGCTTCTGCACAGTGAAGGAAAAAGTCAACAAAACTAAAGGGGACCTTTGGAATGGGAGAAGATACCTGCAAATGACTTATCTGAAAAAGGGATAGTATCAAAAATCTAGAAAGAATTTATGAAACTTAATACTCCCCCCAAAACAAATAATCTGGTTTAAAAAATTGGCAGAAGACCTAAAAAGACCTTCTTCCAAATAAGACCTACAGGTGCTAATACACACATGAAAAGATGCCCAACATCACTGATCATCAGGGAAATACAAATCAAAATAACAATGAGATACCACTTCACCCCTGTCAGAATGGCTTAAATCGACAGCATACGAAACAGGTGCTGGGGAGGATATGGAGAAAGGGGGACCCTCTTGCACTGCTGGTGGGAATGCAGACTGGTGCAACCACTCTGGAAAACAGTATGGGGTTCCTCAAAAAGCTGCAAGTAGAGCTACCCTATGATCCAGAAATTGCACTACTCGGTTTTACCCAAGGAATACAAAATACTAATTCAGAGGGATACATGCACTGGGATTTTTATAGCAAAAAGTTTATATTAAAAAGGAATTTTTAAAGCAGTATATGAAAAAGGAATCAAATAGTTTGGAATCCAATTAAGTTTTTAAAAGCCAAGATGTATGGGTGGAGGAAATGAGAAAAGCATAGTTTTGGCACAGTGATAAATGTAGTTTAAAATATAGTTGTAAAACTGTTAGCAAGTAGCCAGAGTACTAGGCATTCCAAATCATAAAGAAAATTTGAAGATCTTGATCAACACAGGTTTAAAAAATACACTAAACATAAAATTCTGTATGAGTAGTAAGTAAAATTATAAACTAAATAGCAGTATTTGTCATCTGAAGCAATGCATATATAATTATAACCAATATGCTTACTTCACCTCTTTTTCAAAAAATTTGATCTAGTATTTCAGGCCTCCCTTCCCTGAGGGTTAGCCTTATTCTTCAATAAGCATAGAAACCATCTTCTTTTACTATCTCAATTATATTTGTGACAGGTAAGAGTCAGAAAAGAGGAGGTGGGGGAAAAGAAATAATGTCCCACAAGACAAAGAAAAATGTCACACAAAACTATTAATAATTAGGTTTTGGCCATCCCCCCCCCCAAATGTCATTATTACTCTGCGCTTAAACTGTTTGTGTAATATGTGTAATGAAATTTGGCTGGACAGAAATTTGATCAATATCAATAAAATGCATAACTAATGCTGAATGAGGATTTACTAAATGATACTCTTGCAAAACAGTGCAATTGATAGGAAAAAAAAATAAAGTGGAGCAGATTTGTGATAGTAAAGACTTAGGACAACTTATCTGTGAAGCAACAATATTTCAGTATACTGTTTCAGTCCTGACCCTAATTTCAAACCCTCTGATTGGACTATATTGTTAAGATACATGATTTCCATAGTTTAGATCTGATCTCCTTCAATATCAACAAAGAGGTTAAATTTATTATATACTATTGTGGTAAATCTATTTAACAATCAGTTTAACCAATTACTGAATTTTCTAAAAGTAGTCTGCAAACTATTTATTTTATTTAAATTTAAATACAAGTTGGTTAACATATAGTGCAATAATTTCAGGAATAGAATAGTGATTCATCATAACATAATATTCAGTGATTCAACATACAACACCCAGTGCTTATAAAGGCTTAATGCCCCTTACCCATTTAGTCCATTCCCCCACCCAACACCCTACCAGCAACCCTCAGCTTATTCTCTGTATTCAAGAGTCTCTTAGTGTTTGCTTCCTTCTTTGTTTTTATATTTTTTATTCCCTTATGTCCCTTTGTTTTCTATTTTAAATTCCACGTACGAGTGAAGTCATATGATATCGGTCTTTCTTTGATTTATTTTGCTTAGCATAGTACACTAATTCCATCCATGTTCTTGGAAATGGCAAGATTTCATTCTCTTTGATCGCCTAGTAATACTCCATTGTGCGTATATGGAGTATACACACACACACACACACACACACACACACACAGAGCATCTTTTTCATCCATCCATCAGTCTATGGACATTTGGACTCTTTCCATACTTTGACTATTGTCCATAATTCTATAAACATTGGGGGTGCATATGCCCCCTTGAATCAGCACTCCTGTATCCCTTGGATAAGTATCTAGTAGTGCAGTTGCTGGGTCATAGGGTAAATCTACTTTTAATTTTCCTGAGGAAACTTCATACTGTTTTCCAGAGTGGCTGTATCACAAATTGTGAGTATTTTAAATAATATACATATGAGCACCTGTTTTCAATGAACTATAGCTGTAGTAATTTAATAATTAATATGTACTTTTAAAGTACTTACAAAATGACTGTGTATGAAATAGAAAAACTAAAATGGACATATAAAAGCCACATAGTTGGAGTTTGTAAAATTATGCTAGCAACCAAAAATAAGTATTTCTTTACAGGATTTTAGAGACATCTGCTCATAAATCTCCATAAAATTTGAAGTACTAGTCCTAAAAGACACCTGATAATATGCTATGTTCTGTGATTTCTTTTTAGACATTGGTGTTTATTGGTAAACAATGATATTGATTAATATAACCTGTTTTTAAATGTTTTGGTTTTTTTTTTTAAATTTCTGAGAGAGAGAGAACATGAACAGGGGAGGGTCAGAGAGATAGGGAGATACAGGCTCTAGCTGTCAGCACGGAGCCCAACATGGGGCTCGAACCCACGAACCATGAGATCATGACCTGAGCTGAAGTCAGAGGCTTAACTGACTGAGCCACCCAGGCACCCCTAACCTGTTTTTAAACTGTTATATTTGCATTCTAAAACCTTAGAAAACCTTCAAAAAGTTGCTTAATCCAATAGTTTGAGAAGCTGACAGGAATCAATATAACATGGTGAAATAGAAATTAGTAAACCTAGGGGCGCCTGGGTGGCTCAGTTGGTTAAGCATCCGACTACAGCTCAGGTCATGATCTCATTGTTTGTGGGTTCAAGCCCCACATTGGGCTCTGTGCTGACAGCTAGCTCAGAGCCTGGAGCCTGCTCCCTCTCTCTCTATGACACCCCCTACCCCTGCTCACACTCTCTCTCTCTCTCTCAGAAATAAATAAAAACATTAAACTTTTTTTAAAAATTAAAAAAAATTAGTAAACATAAAATAAAACTTAAAGTTTCTAGAGGTGAAGAAACAACAGAATTTAATAGATAAATGTAACAAGGAAAGTCCATATGAAAATCTAATAGAAAGTAGATTATTTTTATGTTTTTTTAAAATACACAAACATTACTGATTACTGCTGAGATTAATACTACTCTATCCAGAGAATCTGTTAAAGACCAGGAACTCCTAATGCTTTCTCAGCCATGCTTGGGAAGCAACAGTCAAAATTTGACATTCCAAAGCCTAATATTCTTGCCCTTCTTCTAAGACTTTCATCAGTGGTCTAAACTACAAGAAATGAAACCTGCAATGATATTTAGGAAAATACAATTAATCAAGAGTTTTTGACGAGATGTGTAAGTGTATAGGTTCAACAGCATTTAACTGTCATCTGTGTAATTCCTACTATGTGAAGCAAAATCTGTTTTAGGTGTTGGTAGTGCACTTGGAAAGGGTTGTTGATACAGAAGTTATTCCCCCTGTAATACACACACACACCTGAATCCTTGTCCTATACATGGGATAATCAAGATAAATCAGAAGCTTACAAAACTATTATTTCCATTGCTACTACTTCCCTGTTATCTGTTTATCTCGTAGAATTATTCAGTTCTTACTATTCTTAAGTCTGCTCCCTATGATTTTCCTCTTCATAGTTTAAGAATCAGTAATTCTCCCATTATTATATAAAGATTCTCCAGAAGCTCATCAGAAACTGTAATGTTCTTCTTAGTAATTTTGGGTGAATTATATTAGAAGCAATTGCATCAAGCTTTGGTTCACGGACTGGACTTTTGAATCCTTTCTTCAGGAAACAATGCCATTAGTCCAAATGCAGTAGTCCACTGAGTGGGATAATAGGAAAACAGTGTGGATCAAATCTTAATTTGGAATAAATTGACAACCAAACAAGTGAAATATTTCATTTGGCCATGCTTTCTCAAAAGAGTGTCTCAACTATAACTCCATGGCTTCAATCAAAAATATTCTTTGCAAATTAAAAGTTTTCAACTTCCTTTAATCATGTTCTATGTTTTAATTATGTTAAGTGATTTTAATTCAATTGTTCAAATAGTCAAAGAACAATCTATTTTCCTATGAATTCCTTTTTGGAGGAAATAAGACCTTTTTTTCCCTTTAATTTCTTTGTCCCAAAAAATATACAGTTAATAAGTGTAAAAGGTGGTATTGCATAGTAACGAATGCTGTCTGACACTTTACAGAAAAAGATTCTTCATGCACCACTGATAAATCATGACCTTTTTTTTTTTTTTCTGGTAGAATTGGAATTGTTTGGACCTATTTTATGATCTCTTATGAACACTAGTGGATCTTTGAAAGTAGGTCCATGTTTTGCAAGTGTGCTGTATGATCAAGAAAATGGACAATCTGGCTTGCAACATAACTGGATCCACGATCTGATTGTCATTAACACTACATTCCAATCAATTGAACCAACAAAACACAGACATTGCTAACATAAATGATTTGTATGTGTCTTTCTGAAACTGGGTAAGGCATTGGTATGCCATTATTAACAAAGTTTAAAAATAAAACATTTTTTTTTTAAATTTGGGATTAAACTTTGGAATGAACTATCTCCTGAAAAAGTTGGAATATATATAAATAACATCTCTTTAAAGCATTTCCCCATTAGTGAAAAAGGAAAACTGTGCGTCCTCACTGAGATTCTGCACAGCTATGAACCTTATATACCTTATATCTAATGTTACGAGTATTAAAAACATTTTATCAATATTGAATGAAATGATCTGAGTTACTGTCCATGATGTTGTGGAAGTATTATCGTTAATTTGCAATACATAATTTCCTCCATTATATCCTACTACTAATATGCCTATGATTCATTTTCATCATGTTTTTGGTTGGCTTTTCACCTTCTAGTTCTACAAAAGGGACTCATTAAAAGATCTTCTAGTAACAGCTGTCGGGAAATGAGGCTCAGAGCTGCAGGCAGGACCAGATAGATTTTTCATTGCCTGTTGTTTCCTTGGCAGGCAATTTGTTTCCCATTGTTACATTTAGAAGTTCTAGTTTATGTATGCCAGAACTTAGTGAAAGTAAGTTTTCTTTTCAATTGCTTGTTTTTCAATAAAAACATAGAGTAATTTAGTTTTACTTTCTGATACATTGGAGAGATAATTATATACTTTAAAAACTGCATTAATTGAGCATTTAGTTTAAAAACTTTAATGTTGTTGGGGAGTGGAGCGAGAGAGGGAGAGCACACGCGCATGAGTTGGGTAGGAGCACAGAGAGAAGGAGACACCGAATCCGAAGCAGGCTCCAGGCTCTGAGCTGTCAGCAGAGAGCCCTATGCAGGGCCTGAACTTAGGAACTGCGAGATCATGATCTGAGCCATGATGCTTAACCGACTGGGTCACTTAGGTGCTCTAAGGAAAATTTATTCTACAAAAATTTTTCAGTTCGGGCACTTGGGTGGCTCAGTCAAATGTTCGGTTTCAGCTCAGATCATGATCTCCCAGTTCGAGTTCGAGCCTCATGTCAGGCTCTGTGCTGACGGCTGGATTCTGTGTCTCCTCCTCTCTACACCTCTCCAGCTCATATTCATTCTATCGCTCTTTCTTTCTCTCTCTCTCTCTCCCCTCCCCCCAAAATAAACATTTTAAAAATGGAAAAAAAAATTTGAGTCATATACTACCTTCCCTGCTGGGAGTAGACAATTTAAAAAGCATAAAGCAACTTCTTTGTCTTCAAGTATGACATAGCTCTCTGAAATTTCATCATATTTTATATTTTAAAAATTCCCGAGGTGTACAGGGTATTTAAGGACATTCTGTCGATTATATAAATACCAAAATAAAACTCATGATTTAGCCTATTATAAAACAAAAGACAAATTAGGACACTTCTTTATATGGCTATCTATGTTTCAGATGTTTTAATCAAATGTAATGAGTTACTGGGGTGCCTGGGTGGTTCAGTCGGTTAAGCAATCTTCTTTTGATTTCGGCTCTTAGGTTATGATCTTTCGGTTTGTGGGATCAGGCCCGGGTCAGGCTCCAGCTGACAGTGTGGAGCCTGCTTGGAATTCTTTCCCTCCCTCTCTCTCTCTCTCTCTCTGCCTCCCCCGCTTGCTCTGTCTCTCAAAATAAATAAAATAAAACTTTAAAACAACATAATATATTACATGGAGAAAATTAAAGAAGCACATAAATAAAAGTACATTTTTCCAAATAGACCTTAATAAATTTAATATTGAATCAATTAAAGAGTACATTTTACCAAGTAGAATTTACTCAATACATGCAGGGTAACTCAAGGTGAATAAGTGTAACCCACTATAATGAGAAAAGTAGGGAGGAAATAACATTATCATTTAGATGCTAGAAGTTTTTAATAATATTTAATTTTTTATAAAACTTTAAACAAAAATGAAAACAAGCATATTTTCCATATTATGTAACAGGTGTCTAAAAGAAATCTCTGATAAAAATCATGCATANATAAATAAAAATTTTAAAAAATCATGCTTAGTTAAGAAATAGTCATTTTCATTGAAGTCATGTAACACTACGAATGTCATCTTTACTATTACTGTAATCTGATAGTTCATGAAAAAGGACAAAAATAAGTAGTTCATGTGATTTTATAGTCCATATAGAAACACAGGAGACATGAAGAAACATAGCCTGTGCCTGGATGAGTAAATCCATATAAAGTTGATAACTGCATATTAAACTAGAAACAAACTGAAGTAAAATATGAATTACCACAGAGGTGAAAAAATACTGAGTTTATTTTAAATTTCATATGAAGAATGAATTTAAATGCAAGGAGACCTGTGCTTCATACAGCCTTATCCAATAAACAAAATATGAAATTATAGCATTTGAAGAAATCGGGAATCCACTTATAGGTAGAAAATCCGATTAGGTGAATTAATAGAAATTTAAAACACAGACTAAAGTATATGGGATGAATATTCCTTAAAGGCAGCAAGCAATCTGAGGAAGAGAGATGGGCTACTTAATAATTGCAATGTAGGTAAGATTATATCAATTGAAACAAGTTTTATTTCAAATTATATTTTATAAACCTAAAAAACCTTAGTTTTACATGACAGATGAAATAAAGATGTAACTAACAATAGCCATAAATGCACTGATAGAAAATAATGGGTTATTTTCATAAATTGGGAAATTGAAGTCTTAGGACAAAATATATAAAAGAAAATTGGACAAAGGTATATATGTAATAGTTTAAAATTTCCATAATTCAGTCAGTTTATTGTTGTGATGTTAAGTGTAAAGTTCTCTAGAAGTTTTCTTAATCCTTTGACTTCTTTATATATGTATTCTACTTTCCCCTACATTTGTCTTTCATATTTCTCATTTCTTCCTCAAATTTTATAAAGGTTTGACTAGTTTAGGATTCTCCAAGAAATTTTGTTTCATTGATAAATCTGATTATAAATTTTCAATTAAACCACTGGACACTTACTCTCATTTTAAAGGTACTATCTTTCTAGCATTATTAGTTTTAATATCTAGTTCATTTCTTTCAGTCTTCATGGCTTTCTAAAAATATGCTTTATTGTGAATTTATCTAAATATCATATTCAGCATATAGTATAGGTTTTCATGACGGATATATATAGTTTTAATTAATTTCCCTGTGGGAAGAATTAAAATGATTACAATATGGAGTCTTTCCATTCAAGGATGTTATATCTGGCTTGATGTGCAGGTTCTAATTATGGGGCATATGTACTGTACAGGTACCATATGTGTATGTTTATAAATATGTGGGTGAATGTACATGTATGCATGCATGCATTTAAGTTCCGACGTGTATGTGTGTAAATGTATGTACTCACATATGGTTATGGGTACACATGGAGATGTATGTGCATGTTTGTGTAGGTAAGTGTAGGTATGTACAAAAGTGTATAGTTGTTTATGTTGATGTAATATGAAAGTTGTTAAAAGCCAATCTAGCTACGTATCCTTTACCATTTCTTCAAAATGTCTATTATTTTCCTTCATTGTGATTTGCATTTATGAATTACTTAGAGCTGTATGTATGTGTTCATCCTGGTAAACCAACCCTAGGTTTGACAAGTGAAATAGCAGTAATTGTTATATTATTTCTGTGTGTGTGTGTGTGTGTGTGTGTGTGTGTGTGTGTCTGTGTGTGTGTGTGTGTTCAATTCAAGTTACTGTTGGGCAGTAATCCACTTCGCTGCTAACAGTATTCTTTTTCCTTTTTTTTTTTTTTTTGTTTATTTTTGAGAGAGAGAGAGATGAGGCAGGAGAGCGCGAGCAGGGGAAAGACAGGGAGAAAAGGAAACGCAGAATCAAGGGCAGGCTCCAGGCCTCTGAACTGTCATCACAGAGCCTACTGTGGGGCTTATAACCTGAGCTAAAGATGGACGCTTAATGGACTGAGCCACCCAGGGCACCAGCATTATTCTTACTTCGATGGTGAGTGTTATGAAGCTCTGCTAGGGAAATTTATTTCTCTGAAGTGGCCACCTTCAACCATATGGATTTCTTTTCCTTTTAATTTTTAAAAAAATATTTATTTTGAAAGAGAGGGAGAATACATGTGTGTGAACAGAGGGGAGGGGGAGAGAGAGAGAGGGAATCCCTATCAGGCTCTGCACTGTCAGCATGGGGCTCAATGTAGGGCTCAAACTCACAGTGAGATCATGACCTGATCCAAAACCAAAATGTTTTACTGACTGAGCCATCCAGGCACCTCTCAACCATACAGATGTTAAATTTCCTAGTTCTAATGAGTGTTGGTAGCAATTTATTTCCATTTTCTTAGTGTATTCCAGAAAATTCCTGATTCTTGAGTCATCTTACACCCATTCTGGATTTTACCTGGATCCTATTTCCTCTATTTTTCCAATGGTCTTTTGGGACCAAGAACTAAACACACATATTCAGTTGGCGAGCTCAAATGCAACATTCAACTAAATTTTCAAAATACTTTAAACTTAGAGAATATTTAAAACATGAGGGAAATAAAATAAGTACATTTATGTAAGAATGATAAAATTGTTTCCTCTTCTATAAAATGCATTTTAAGGTAGATTCTAAAATATGTAACAGGAGTATTTTCCTACCAAATTATTAATTACAAACAAAATCTTTAATATAATTCTTAAAAATCTATAAAGTATTTACTGCCATCGTTCTCAAATACTTTCCTGTTATCACTGAAGATTCCCACTATTGACTCAAATATCTGTTTTATAGAAAAATGTACAGAAAGATTTAAGCCAATCTCAGGAGTAGAATTACTTGAAAACTTGATACTATTTACATTAGTGCTGGGTATGTTCTTTGATGTGAAACTAGGAGCTAAAATAGATTTAATTTCCGTTTTGGTGTATGCTCAACAAATTCATTTGAGCCTGTTGCCTCTTTCCTATGATTTATACTGACTTGGGTTAAGGAAAAGGAAGTAAAGATGGCTTTCCCTGTTGCCACATCCTTGCCTGGTGTTTACAACCTACTCCAGTAGATAATCTCCAATCGTGTCAGTCTTCACTGCTGAGCTTGCATTCTACCCCATTCCCCATGTTGACACTAACAGTGAATTGTCACTTTCACCATTTCTATGATCCATCTTTGTCCTAGACTAACTGGCTATTGAAATACTGTTGACGGCCAACCCCTTTTTAATTCTTTTCTGTATGCTTGCCCATGTACAGTGGATCCATAGTTGTTACTGTTCAATGGACAGATCAATTGCCATATACATTCTATTAGACTCAAGGCACATATAAATAATTCAGCACGTCTGATCATTCAAATATCATTTAACAGATATGGTGCCTTTTCCCCTAGATCCTATTTATTAAGTTAACTCTCTGCCTCTGATTTTTCAAATATGAATGTGCTTTCTATTGCTTAAACATTGTAAGCTATATTACACAATATATTTCATTTTAAGTACTGTCTTGCATCGCTTGTTGAGTACTTTCAAATAGTGCTGTTTCCCACACATGAAACATTATACCAAGTTAGCACTCTTACAGTTCACATTCAACACTTCATTCATATTCCTCATTCCTACTTCTTTGAACTTCCTATCCTATAAATTAATATTGCGCACAAATATTATTTGAGCTATTTGAAACTTTCCCAAATGTTTGAAACTTTCTATTCCAGACTGCCTTTATTACAGCATATTATATTAATATACTCTCATGTATATATCGGAGATATATTTTTATCTGCAGGTTATTGTCTTTGTTTCTAAATTTTATGCCCTAGTGATTTGGGGGTTTGAAAGTTTGCACAGGCTCATCAATATCAATGAGGAAAACATTGTGTAAATGCTCCTACCTTTTTTGCTTATTCTCTTAGAATAGTAGCTTGTTACAGTAATTCTCTGTATCTATTCTCAGAACATTTCCTTGTCTGTCATTTTGGATAGTTGAAAATTAAAGGTTTATTTTTTCATTATTTATCAACTGCCATTATTTTCATGAGAAAAACATTCTAGAGCTTTTAAAATTATTCCACTGTTACTACAACTATCTTCTGCAATATATTTTAAAAATACTATTCCTCCATTTTCTCCAATAGCTTCTAAATTTAGTATTAAAATAACCATTAATCTCTTGTAAAAAAAATATGCATTCTTCACTTGCTAATATACATAGATCATCTGTCACCCCTCATGTTTTCATTCTATATTGTTAAATAATGTGCTTTGTTTTCTTTTTCTGTAATTCTTTCTCAGGTCAATAATAACCAATATTCATCATCACTAAAATTCCAATTTTTCTTGGTATGTTTATCATGATTCCTAAATGGGCCAACCTCGAATCTGTGGTGTGATTCCTTTCTTTCTAAAGCATAGAATTGTTACAAAATTTCTGCTTTCCTGCTGTAATTTTTCCTTCCCTACAAGCTTAACTATTGAAGTGTACTTTGAGTATTGACATTTCTTTTTGGAGAAAAAAAATTATTTCCACTTTTTATATCAAAGTCTGTGAAACTATCTGATAGCACATTAAATGATTTTTTTAAATGTCTTTTACAGAGAAATGACTGTGCTTTAGTTATAATAACCCATGGGATATTTTAACCCTCCTATACAAGAATGAATTGTATGGTTTATGCTAGTACGCAAGTATGCTTATGAGAGTGGTTAAGTCCTCAGTAATAGTTCCATGAAGTTTAATGCAGTGGTAGCACTGTGGGCCATTACTGCTCTAATTGAATTCAGTATTGCCTTCTACCTTCAAAGTGTACTTAGGTTGGGCCTGCAGAATATCAAAATAGTTTTCTCTCATAAGAGATAATTTTCTGAAGCAAATTAAATTTTAGTGGACAAATTAACACACAATTTAAAATGGTCTCCTATTAAGAATTCCTGATTTTTAAATCTGGTTTATTTAAGTACTTTCGCATAGTTCTAAATATATTTTTATGTTACAGAACCCTCAAGGAAAGTATTGGAGTTCAACCTAAAATTTGGCCCAGAGTAGCTCTTGTTACCAATTTCTAAGTGTTTTAATTTTTCCCTTTTCCTCCTCTTGGTGAAACTACTCTTGATTTTATTCATTTATTTAAAAACTATTGAGTAACATACGCATGCTTAAGCACCGTGCCAACATAGTGAGAAAAAGGTAATTTGTACATCATGTCATGGCATCCTTTAGGAAATAAGCATTAATCAAATAACCACACAACAGTTAATACACAGAAGAAATGTATTTTTTCTATGGAAACAGAGACATGATTTAGTTTGGTTGAAAAACCATACTAGTCTGGGATCCTTCTGAGGAAGGACACCCTTCTGGCATGTCCACTGGCAGCAGGGTAAAGACGTATGTGTTCTACACGATGGTTTGTGTCCATCCTGTGGAAGAAGTTCTCTTAAAAAAGATTCTATTCAAGTGAGCTTCCAGCTGAAGTAACCTCAGGAGAAAAAGGAGCAGAAGTTACATGTTTTCAACTACAGACTGCAATTGTGCCACAGAAGCTCCAGTTGACGATCCCCAGCAAAGGGCTCTCCAACGACTCCTGAAATGGTTTCATGACTAGGGTGAAGAATTCAGTTTCCATGTCACAAACCCTAGTTTATCCTTGCTGTCAATCAACTAATACTACTTAATGACTTTTAGAGCCCTCTTAACCCTAAAGTTGTCCTCTTTGAGATGATAAATTAATGGTTTCTCTGTGGAGGAGACAAGAAAGGAAACATTTGGAAACTTGTCACATGATAGATGTTAGAATATCAAGGAATATCTTTGCTGGAACTTACTTCCTTTAAAGAATACTCTAGTGGAACAGACAGAGTGAGTAAAAGAAGGCGGGAAAGTTCATCAGAAGAAAATGGTTAAAAAAGAAAAGTGCAGGGGTACCTGGGTGGCTCAGTCGGTTAAGCATCCGACTTCGGCTGAGGTCATGATCTCACGGTTCGTGGGTTCCAGGCCCACGTCTGGCTCTGTGCTGACAGCTAGTTCAGAGCCTGGAGCCTGTTTCAGATTCTGTATCTCCNAAAAAAGGAAGTGCCAGTCATGAACTTCCAAAATGAGGTTGAATGGTTTTAGGCAGACTCAATGTAGAAAATGGAAATGAACTAGCTGAGAGACTGAAGCTTTATGTTTTATAGAAAGTTGTATTTCCTACCTAAAATAAGACTGACGATATCAGAGAGAACCCAGAAAATTCTATGTGGTCTACCAAAGATAATGGTGGAGATGGGACATAGCAGTAAAAGAGATTTGATAAAAATGTTTGGTTATTAAAATAATGGCTTTCTGCTTGTACCTACAGAATCCAATCCAACTCTATATTGATTAAATAATAACTGCTATTTGGAGTTCATACTACATGCTAAATATTTTAAGTACTTTACAAACGGCATTCCATTTAATAATCTTCTCAATCCTGTGGAGGTGGTATTATGCCCATTGAAGTATAAATTCCCCACTTCACAGAGCTAGTGAAGGTAACTGAGAAATTTTGAATCCAGCTGTTTTCAAAATAAATGCTTGTTGTCAATATGTGACTGTGTATCTCACTTTTTGCTACATTGCTGTTGTTTCTAGAAATTTTTCACAACTCTATAATTTATGTGACCATGAAAAACATGAACACTGTATTTCGTAGCTTATCTCTTATAAAATAGAATCTCTTGCTCCATCCTTGAGTCTTACTTTTAAATAACAATGTTTTAGCCTCTAGAGGACTTGTAGCCTCTACTCTTGGTCCCCTAGAATACTACTGTCATCATGTGAGGTGGTGCCCATGAAAATCACAGGTAGATATAAACCTACTTATTCCACAATGGTTCAAGACATGCTGGTGAGGCCCTCTGAGACCCCTATGTGCTATTGAACTTTCTAGCTGAATGTAGCTATAAAAGTGGGTCTAGACAAGACCAGAAGAACAGAACAGTCAACTCCTAGATTCATGCAATGTTTTAAGTTATAGTATTTTTCTTTCATTTCATATATATATTATATATATATGTATATGTATATATAATTGATAGAATACATAACTGCAATTATCCAGATAAAAACGTTTTAGGGGTGCCTGAGTGACTCAGTATGTTAAGCATCCAACTCCGGCTCAGGTCATGATCTTGTAGTTCACGAGTTTGATCCCTGTGTTGGGCTCTGTGCTGACACCTCGGAGCCTGGATCCTGCTTAGGATTCTTTGTCTCCTTCTCTCTTTACCCTCGCCCACTCACTCTCTGTCGCTGTTTCTGTCTCTGTCTCTCTCAGAAATAAACATTTAAAAATGTTTTAAAAAGTTTTACATTTCATAACCTTATAAGTATATGTAATGAATGAAACTTTATACCCCTATATGATTCCCATTCCTATAAAAATCAGACTCTATTGGAGTTACATAATACAGTAACATTAGGTCTGCCTTAAATTATGGAGATTGTGCTGGATATATAATCTTTGAGCCACTTGACTCACTTGTCTTCCCCACACATACATCTCATTTATTCCACATCTATTTCACGTGAAGAAACTTCGAATAACCTAGTTTCTCACTTTTTATTCAGAGCACTGTGAGACACCTTTCTAGTTCTTAATAATTTTATCAATTCTTTTTATATTCTGACTTTGTTTAAAAAAGCTGATATTTTCAGAACAGTTACTCTATCTGGCACTCCCGTTTCCTTGTTATCACTTGTTACTGATATGTCAAAAGATAAATGATTTGATTACTGCAGGCTTCTAATTTTTCAGCTATCAGCATATGGCTTGACAACACAAAACTCCAAAAAAATTTATGACAGCTTTCAGCTTGTTTTCCCCTCAAACTAATTTGTTTTCCATAGTTTTTTGTTAGAGGCTCATAACTTACACTGGTCCTCTTGAAGCTGCTAATTCATAACCTCGCCAAACAGATACTAAATCATAATACTGGGTGTTACATGTTTCCTCTTATGTGCTTGATTGTCAACTCTAAGGAGTCCAAAGTGTTTTTGGAAATTTTTTGATTTTCCAAAGTTTATAAAATAAGCTAAAAATTGTTCAAGAAAAACTCAATATTTACCTATGGATTTTTGAATGTATCTCCTGTTTGATTGCAATTACATACAATGGAGATAAGCATGTCATTTAACTTAAGTGATTTTGCAAATGCTATTATGGGGTGCCTGGGTGGCTCACTGGGTTAAGCATCTGGCTTTGGCTCAGGCAATGATCTCGTGTTTCGTAGGCTTGAGCCCCACATCAGTCTCTGTGCTGACCACTCAGAGCCTGGAGCCTGCTTCAAAGTCTGTCTCCCTCTCTCTCTCTCTCTCTGCCCCACTTCATACTCATGTAAACATTAACACCTAGGAAAATCATGCTTATAAGAAGCAGTTTCTTTTGGGTATCAGCATGTAGAATATACAGATTAAACCCATCATGAAATAGACCCCAGATCATATTAAACACCTTTAAATACAGACATTAAGTACTTGTCTTAAGCTTTAACTTTTCATTTAGCCCAGTATAAACCATTTACTGATTACATCTCAACAAGGTAGACCTACCACCGCTCCTCTGAACCTCGCCCTTTTTCTTCCCAGACATTGCAAAGAAAACTGTTAATTAATCAGGGCATGAATCATTTTTCAAAAGCAGTTGCTATGCCTTTTCATTAAACTTCAATACTTAGAGGTCTTATACATTCTCCCAGAAATTTTGAACTTTTAAACTACAAAATAAACTGTTTACAATTAGTGTATAGTTAGGTATATTTTCCATTTCACATGCCTTTAACTTTAAAACTTTATCTTAGAGTAATAAAATGAGTCAGTATATGTACAGGGGGAATTATTTTATAATTTTTTGAAATATTAGCACAATTAAAATAATTGCAAAGCTAATTCTGGAAAATTGGCATTTATAATCAAAGCCAACTCAATTTTAATGGCGGCCTGGTGGCAAGATCCCTATAATAGCAACTACTATTGCACAAATGTCTCCCTGCTTCCATCACCGGTCGGAATGATTCCTTGCCTTTCTGATTTGTGTTTAAAACTCAGAGAAACATACTTTTAAAAGGCTTTCTAGTAAATGGCTTTCATTTTAAAATGTAAAGAGCTTTTTGTTATTTGGAAAGACAGAGTAGTCTTCTTTTTTCATGTCAATAGCCAACTCCCTGACAGATATCAAGATAATGGTGTCAGTTCATAACCTTTCTCCAACCTTCCTGTTATAGAAATGGTGAATTTCAAAGGCACACTTTAAATAAAATTTTACCAACTTTTTTATAATTTAGTACTGAACAGTACATTCAAGAAATCATTCAGCTGTTAAACATATAGTATATAACCCTCCTCTTTACAGACTCTAAATGAGAAGTCAGTATAAGAGTTCCTTATCATTTATAATAGTCAATCTTTGTATTCTGTCAGAAAAGTGTAAAGCAGTCAGATCATGTTTTATTTGGGAAAGAGAGTTCATATTACTGGGGGAAAAAGGCAGAGACTCAACATTTGAAAGATGGGACATTGCTCTGAGAAGCAATTTTGACCCAAGTAATGATTATTTTTTAATGAGTATTTTTTGGTGACAAGAGTTTAGGGTAAAATTGGTAGGCACTATGCACTATGTAGATAATAGTTTGTCATTTACTTTTTAAGCTTTCCAATATGTGGCTCTACATAGCTTTATTTCATATTTCAGCTTCAACTAGATCTTTAAAAAAATATTTTCAGAAGCAATTGCTATACTACTATGCCTAGAGAAAAAGAGCATGCAGAGCTACACAACATATGTATGTGGTGAGGAAATTAAGACCAATTGATAATGGAAAAGATAATAAAATATCTTAACCCCTTATGGGTTAAACCATAATAAATTATAAAAATCTATGATATTCCAAATGATAAGCATAAAACTGAGACGCCCGGCTTAAGATTAAATCCATCTATTCAAAAGAAAAAAATACCAGCCACATGGTCAGTTTCAATTGTCCAGACAAGAAAATACAAGAATATTTAAAAATACTCTATACCTTTTTGGAAAGATAATGGAATGTTTCCAATATTTAAGATAAAATGAACTAGGTTGATAAGTTTTATAATCTAACGTGGTAAATGTTTAAGTGAGACAGCATTTAGAAAGATATTTGGTTGCTGGAAACTATGATTCGACTTCAGTTGTAGTACTGAGATGCACATAAAAATGGCAGTGTTCATCAGAACAATGCCTATTTAAATTCGTTTATTTAATGAAGGAACATTCATTAGTGTTGTATTTATGTGTAATTCCAGTGTTTGGAAATTTTATATAAGAATAATAAATAATGAAAGTAGTCTTGAGCAAACATGGAAGAGTATAATAGCTTTCAAAAGATTTGTGAATACAAATCATATGAAGCCATAGCTCATATGTCTCACATGGATTAGAATTAGATATCACTAGGTATCAATACAAACTATTCAATCCCTATTTAGCTGAAAAATTTATACATATAGGTGCCTTGATATGACATTTTCACAATACATTTAGTATATGCTCCTTTACCCAAACTTTCATTATCTGAATGTGTTTGTAAAATAAAATAAAAAATCAAAACAAAACGAAAACAAAACAAAAGAAACCTCAGCCAATATAGCACTGCATTTCTCCATTGTGTTAAAAAAAAATACTGTGGCTGTCTCCTCGTTTGTAGAAAAATTCAATTGTGGACATAAATCAAAAATTGCTACATTTTTAGGTCCCTGGGTAAGAAAGTTTTTGCCAACAAAAAGTACAGGGTTGTGATCTTAATGTTATCATTTTGAAGATTATATAGTTTTCCTTATAAATCAAGAAACATCAAATTGGAAAACTTAAAGACTCAACCAAGCATATATCTTAGCCATCTTTTATGAAGTTTCATGGATTTTACTTTAGTGTAACTAAATGTTAATATGTTTCATTTTCTTTTTATAGAACTCTCTTTGCTAATAAATGAAGGATAATAGAATTTTGTAACTTGTAGCCCTAATGATACTATTACTTTATAACACCAATGAAATAATGGTTCTAATCAGTGATCACCATTGACTCCAAAAATAACAGTTGATCAAGTATTGTGGTCCTCTTTATGCAAATACACAACACCATGAAGAAGCCTTGACAGAAAACATAAACCTGAAACGGATAAAAACTTCTTTTTGTATTGACCAGTTTCCAGAAGGATAAGAATCAAGAGTTGATAGCATCATAGAGCAGACCAGCAACTTCCATACCATGGGAAAGTATAAATCAAGCAGCTGTTTCTTCCAACATAAATTGGAAGGAAGGGAAAAGAAACAGAGGGCACTATAGATTAGTGATGTACCAGTGATTGCCGTCTATGAAACTTACTTTAAATCTGATTTAACAAGTTTAACTATAAAGACTCATTCATGTAATAATTTGGAAAAAACTTAATACTGAATGGATGTATAAGGATATTTTTTTTGAAACTTAATAGTTTCAAGTTAAAAAATTAGTAGTATGCTAATGTTTTTTATTTGCTCTTCTGACACCCCTTTATTTTTTCTTTTATAATTTATTTTCAAGTTGGTTCCCATTAACCCAGTGCTCTCCTTCATACCAACAAGTGCCCTCCTTCATACCAATCTCCCCTTTTCCCCTTTCCCCCACTCCCATCAACCCTATTTGTTCTCAGTATTTAAGAGTCTCTTATGGTTTGCCTCCCTCCTCCTTCTTAACTATTTTTCCCCTTCCCCTCCCTCATGGTCTTCTGTTAAGTTTCTCAAGATCCACATATGAGTGAAAACATATGGTATCTGTCTTTCTCTGCCTGACTTATTTCGCTCAGCATAACACCCTCAAGGTCCAACCATGTTGCTACACATGGCCAGATTTCATTCTTTCTCATTGCCATGTAGTATTCCATCGTATAGATGAACCACATCTTCTTGATCCATTCGTCCGTTGATGGACACTTAGGCTCTTTCCATGTTTTGGCTATTGTTGAGAGTGCTGCTATAAACATTGGGGTACATGTGCCCCTATGCATCAGCACTCCTGTATCCCTTGGGTAAATTCCTAGCAGTGCTATTGCTGGGTCGTAGGGGAGTTCTACTGTTAATTTTTTGAGGAACCTCTGTCCTGTTTTTCAGAGGGGCTACACCAGTTTACATTCCCACCAACAGTGCAGGAGGGTGCCCGTTTCTCCACATCCTCTCCAGAATCTAGAGTCTCCTGATTTGTTCATTTTCCCTACCTTGACTGGTGGGATGTGGTATCTCAGTGTGGTTTTGATTTGTATTTCCCTGATGAGGAGGGATGCTGAGCATCGTTTCATGTGNTTTGATCTCTGTCTGGCTGGGGAATCAAAGTGATGCTGGCTTCATAAAATGAGTCCGCAAGTTTTCCTTCGATTTCTATTTTTTGGAATAGCTTGAAGAGAATCGGTATTAATTCTGTTTTTAATGATGAGAAGTCTTAACATATCTTTCAAAAAAAATTTTAGGATCCGACTTCAGCTCAAGTCACGATCTCACAGTTCGTGAGTTCAAGCTCCACATCAGGCTCTGTGCAGGCAGCTTAGAACCTAGAACCTACTTCGGATTCTTTGTATCTCCCTCACTCTCTCTGCCTTCCCCTGCTGGCACTCTCTCTGTCTCTCTTTGAAAAACAAACATTAAAAAAAATCCTTTAGGGAATTAGGTTATAGGA
Source organism: Crocuta crocuta (assembly GCF_008692635.1). Lineage (NCBI taxonomy): Eukaryota > Metazoa > Chordata > Mammalia > Carnivora > Hyaenidae > Crocuta > Crocuta crocuta. The sequence continues at coordinate 315,103 of NW_027528807.1, forward strand.
AAATATTAAGTGTATAAACTGTTAATGGTCATTTCTATGTAAAAACACATAAAGTTTAAACTCTGCAAATAGCATACCATCAAGATGTAGATTTGTTACATAGGCAAAAACAAAGATTTACATTAGTGTCAAAGGTCTCTGAAAAATCATATTAATTTGAATCTAATAGAATTGATAAAGCATAATATTTAAAATAATTTTACTTTATTAATTTACATGTGTGTTGTCTTCCAGATAGAGAATTAATGTTTTATAAATACATCATCAATATTTGTATTGATAGTAGCATATTATAAACTGCCTCCATGTCATAATTTAAGACCATATATCACCCTATATAGCTCATATGGTCATCAAATAATGAGAAGTACATCAATGAAGAATAGTGACCTAAGTTGCTATGGATAACAGAAAGTTTGGCAGTGTATTCTATGAACAATGATACATTTTGTATTTGGAATCCCATCTGGGACCGATTTCTCCCTTTTAGTGGTTCAAAATACCCTACTAAGCCAAACTATGAAATATTGATGCAACCCATTTGAAACTAGTTGCCAGATTAGAAATAGATACATATCAGATGTTGATGCAGGTACATAAAATATCAAAATATAATCATCAAAATGATAAAAATTATCATTGAGGTAAATAAAAACAAATGTGTTAGAATTTTTAACACCTAATTTAATGAGGGACACTCAGGAACTAGGTGTATTTATAAAAGGACTAAATTGCTAAGTTAGATTGCCAACTGGATAATGTCCCACATGCCGTTAATAATTATTATTTTGGGGGCACCTGAGTGGCTCAGTCAGTTGAGCGTCTGACCCTTGATTTCGGCTCAGGTCATAATTGTAGGGTTGTGGGCTCAAACCCTGTGTTGGGGTCCATGCTGGGCCAGGACCGTGTATATAATTTTCTTCTTTTCCCTCTCCCCTGTTCATTCTCTCCTTCATTCTCTCTTTCTCCCTCTCTCTCTCTCTCTCTCTCAAAAAGTATTTTTTTCCACTAGGCAGAAATTATATGCATCTTTCAGACTAAAATCAGTACTTAACAAGTGATATTAAATAGGCAGGGAAAATGGAGGAGGTGGGTAAAGAGATACATATTTTCAGTTTTAAGATGAATAAGGCCTGTGCTTCAGATTCTGTGTCTCCCTCTCTCTGTCGCTCCTTCTGCTTGTGCTCTGTCTCTTTCCCTCAAAAATAAATAGACATTGAAAAAAATGTTTTAAATGATAAATCAGGTCTGAAGATCTAATGTAAAACATGGTAACTATAGTTGATAACACTGTATTGTGTAATTGTAATTTGCTAAGAGTAGAACTTAAAAGTTCTCCTACATATATATACACATATACACACACATACACACACAGGTGTAAACAGAAATATGTGTGTGGGAGGAGGTAATGGATGTGTTGATAGGGATAGCCTTTCACAATAAACACACAAATTACCATGGTGTGCACATTAAATACCTTACAATTTTATATGTCAGTTATGCCCTAATAAAACTGAAATTAAAAATTCCTAGACATCAAAAAAAGTGATATTGCAGTCTTAGACCTTTGATCAAGAGTAAACAAAGACATCAACTAGATACAATTTCCTAGACATTGTAGATAGAGGCAAAGCCCTCAGATGATAAAAGGATGGACTACCTTTTCGTCTTATTTTTAAGTGTCAATTTTTTTCTGATAAGAGAAGTAAAAATAATTGAATCATATTTTCTGAGAGAAAAATGTACAAAATATTCCTGAAAATGAAACCATACACTCTATTGTGGACAGTGTGAGAGTAGACATTAACTCAACCATGATGGGTTGACTCCGAGGAGCTGAGCATCCTGTAATGTCCAGAAGTCTAAGGGAATCATTTTGTAATTTGGAACGAAAGCAAACATGCTCAACTTCGGAGTTGTCTTCTGATAGGACAAGCTATTCCTATCCAAGTAGTGAAATCACCATTAATGGAAGTATTTGGGGAGTTTGACCGAACAATTTTCTAATTTCTGAGGAAAATCTTACATTTTATTAATCTCTTCATCTTATTTCAAAGGGGAAAAAAGATTTCAACTTGCATCTTTACTATGTGCTCTGCTGTCTCAAATTACACCTTCTGTATTTGAATTAATGATAATAATTCTTTACTTTTATTTCTTTGTTAAGATGCCATCCATTTGCTCTGCACACTGGTTCTTGTATTAAATTTATGTTGACTATATGTGAAATCGTGATAATTCGGTACCTAGATAACTGTTCTAAGGTAGTGGGTTTATGCTATAATTGATACTTCAGAAATAGTATGCAATATACTTAACAAAAGACTCTATAGGGAGTAAATATTATGTAGAAAAATGTCCTTAGAAGAGTAAACCAGAGGGGCGCGTGGGTGGCTTAGTGGGTTAAGTCCGACTTCGGCTCAGGTCATGATATCGTGGTTCTGGGGTTGAGCTCCCCATCGGGCTCTGTGCTGACAGCTCAGAGCCTGGAGCCTGTTTCAGATTCTGTGTCTCCCTCTCTCTCTGACCATCCCCTGTGTTGTCTGTCTGTCTGTCTGTCTGTCTCTCTCAGAAATAAAAATAAAATTTAAAAAGAATAAAATAGATATATGTATTTTGAGAAAAATGTCCTTGAAAGAATACAACGGATATATGTATTTTGATGCTTACAATTTTTTAAAACCCATATATTCTGGTTTCAGTGGTTCTTAGGTATACAGTTAGGTAAGCGTGAAGTGGGAAGGCCTGGAGCTTGTAGGATGGTTAACATTAAGCTGAGGAAATTAGATTTGATTCAAAAGACTTAAAATACTAAATAACTAATACAGACCACAGAACATTCTGATGGTTTAGGCTATAGATAAGATTACAATGGCCTGATAAAGGAAACAGTTATACTGATGGAATTGTACATTGTATGTAATGTATTACATTAACCTGGCATATAGTACCTAAAAACACTTTTTAGTATGAACTTCTTTACCATTGCGCCTTTAGCTGCTTTCATTTTTTTAATGAAAATGACCTACAGCGAGACTGTAAAGTCATTGTCATGTTTACCTTCTAGAGTGTTTAAGACTTTGACTTGCATGTTGCAAGTGTTTATAGGCTCTACTGAATAACTCAGAAACTTTGAGGAAGTAAGGGCCGCTGCATTTTATATTTCAAATTAATCAGGCTGTAAAAATTTGTAAGGCTTTTGACCAAACACAGGTCAACCACACTGAATGTTAATGAAACTTGTGTGAAAAATGCTCCCCAGAGACTGATAATCAGGAATCTTTACCCTTTCATACAATTATACATCCCATTTTAAAATATCATAATTTAGCTTCTGCTGATTAGATTTTAAATATATACTGGTATTTTCATTACATTTATTTACAGGGAGTATTTTCCTGGAGGATTTTGTTTGTTTGTTTTTAATTTCATTTATTGATTCTTCCTTCTTCACTGAAACAAAATAATTTAGAAGACTCGTCACTGTGTGTAATCCCTTCTGTGTTCCAAAACCTTTTCTCCTTGTTGCTTTTAATTAACTAACACGTCAATCAGATTTGCACTGCTTGTGTTTTTACCTATTATCACTGTTTGTATAGACTTTTAGTTTAATCTGTATGTATATTACATTTACCACATTTTTTGATAAGCATGGGTTTCTGTGTCGATGTGAGGGTAAGACAGTGTTTAGAAAGCCTGTGCTTTCCTCCTGAATCCTTTTTAAAAAACTTTTTAAAATCTTAAGAAGACCAATACTGCCATCTTAAGGCAAATGAAATCAAATTTTTTAGGAAATACCACAAGCTTTCCATTAGACATTTTAGGTTTTTATTCTGTAGTTTCACATATTGATTTTTAATCCAATTTATTTGAAAGAAATAACCTAATATATCACAGGCTTGAGAAAATTTGCATAATACAACTTGTGCAAAAAAAACATTAAAAATTTCAGTGTATATTAAAGAATCATGTATTTATCTGCAATATATACTTTGATTTTAGAAATTCAGCCATTTCCTCAAAATTGCATATCATACTTTGAAGGTAAACTTGGTAACATTTAAGGGGATTTTAAGCTCTGGTGTTTTACTAATGATGTTTAAATGTATATAGACATTCACATGATACACAATATTAAGACTAATATTCTGAAGTCTAGAATAGCATAGATACCCAGAAAAGGATGGGAAGAATAGCAAAGAGTAAAACATGATTGCATAGAAAAGCTGTTGGTGTAATAGGAGAATTATAGGAGCAGAGATGGGATTAACATGCTTTCTGCTTAAGACCGTATGAGATGGGCACCTGGGTGGCTCGGTCGGTTGGGCCTTCGACTCTTGGACTCATGGTTCATGAGATCGAGCCCTGCATTGGGCTGTGCACTGACAGTTTGTATCCTGCTTGGGATTCTCTGTCTCCCTTTCTCTCTGTCCCTCCTGCATTTGCTCTCTCCCTCTCAAAATAACTAAATTTTAAAAACTTAAACAAAAACAGTACGAGAAATATTTGAGGCATGATGCATAATAGAGGAGTGTACATTTATGGCATTCCGCAAGGCAGAACTGAGAGCATCCAATGGCTATTACAGTCAGTAACCTTCAGTTAAATATTAACACTTCTTTGCAGTACTTGTTGATGACTATTTTCAGGGAATTTTTTATTCTTTATTTGTTTGAATAAGGTATAAGTTTGAGAATATCTGATGGGAATCATCTTAGCTTCTGTCATTTCCTCAGATCTATCCATATTTTCACTTGCTGTCTAACTTCTAACTAGCTCAGAGGTCAATGTATATATGCATTCTATTATCTATTTCCACCCTCTGTATTGTGTATCCTTAGGTCTGTTCTTAATTCCTGTGGTTCCTTGGAAATAAATTCCTTGAAACTCTAAACCTTTTACACTCAAACATAGCCACAGAGCCTCACCCTTGCCACAGTCAATCTCTCTTGCTTACACAACAACAATTATCATCCCAGTGCATGTTTCTGATCATGTCAAGCACTGACAGAGAAATTTTGAAAGGCTTCACCATGACTAGAGAGCATTGAGCTGTCCTTCACAAGGGACACTCACTTTCCATGAACATAATTGTTTCCCTTTGTTTTCGTTCATTGTGATAATTTGTAATAATGTTTTTTATAACCTCCTCACCCTTTGCTAGTAGAGATTCTGGTAATCTTTCATATTGTAGCATAATTGGCATTTCTGCATATAGTCTCTTGTCTATGTAGTCAAATGAGTTAAAGTGAATTCAATTTTTTTTCTATTTGCTTATTAACTTTGAATCTTCAGTGTATCATCTCATAATTGATACTAAATAGTGTAATTAGCTCTGCAGAAAGGCAGTAAGACTTATTCACCATTATCCTCCAAGTTTTTTGATATGGAGTTGTGCACACATTAACATTGCCAGGACACTGAATTTGTAAAGAATATGTAAGAGTTGAAACTTGAACTTTACCTGCTTATTGTCTGTGTGACCCTAGGGAAAATTAATTTTTTTAATCTTTTTCTCAAGGACAAAGGTAATATTTTTCACTATGAAAGCATCGTTATTAAAAGCACGACCGAGGGGCGCCTTGGTGGCTCAGCTGGTGGAGCTTCTGACTCTTAACTTTGCCTCATGTCATGATCACAGAATCATGGGATCATACCCTGGGTTGGGCTCCATGCACAGCTTGGGATACCCTCTCTCTCCTTTTGCCCCTCTCTCCCACTCACTTGTGTGTGCTCTTTCTCTCTCTCAAAAAAGAAAAACAAAGACTGAAAAATATTCACTTTATGCTGTTAATGAATATTCTGTCTCCTTACGTACACTTCACCACTATTTCCTCATGTTCACAAACATCTTCAGAGAACTTTGTACATCACATATCCCCTCTTCCTCTGGAACCTTTTCCTCTCCATTAGATTTTCATTAGATTTTCATCACTCTTCATGTGTGTCCTCTCTATCCTGAATGATGTTCATTAAGAATTCTCACTCTTAAAATACTGTTGATATAAATTATTTTTCTTGAAGGATAGTTTTTTTTTTTTTCTAGGAGAGAGAGAGAGAGACAGCATGAGCAGGGGAGGGTCAGAGAGAGAGGGAGTCACAGACTGAAACAGGCTCCAGGCTCTGAGCTGGCAGTCAGCACAGAGCCCGACGCGGGGCTCGAACCCACGAACCGCGAGATCACGACCTAAGCGAAAGTCGGACGCTTAGCCGACTAAGCCACCCAGGCGCCCCTCTTGAAGGATAGTTTTAACAATCTCAATTTTCTGTTAAAGAATCTCTCAGGCTCCTAATTAGTTATGCTACTAATTATAAAAAAAACAGCCAACAACTTCAGAATATAAACTTAAGCTGAACTATACTTATAAATAATACAACACACCCACCTGTATCTTTATATTACTGCTCTTTATGCATATGGATTTTCTCTTTTACTAAACCTGTTTTTCACATCTCTACAGTGCCTAGTAGTGTGTTTTGTATTTGAGAAGTGCTCAGTGAATCCATTTCAAAGAATTAAAACATGAATTTTTGTCGGAGGCTGGCTCCGGCCGGGCCCAGGGGTCCCTGCAGGATGGATGGTGTTGGCGAGGGAGGGAGAGAGGCCACAAGAGTCTTTCTGGTCACCAGTCAGGTGTCTCTGCTCTGACTGGGGCTCAACTTTATTTTATAATTAAGTGTTTGGGGGATGGCACAGAGTGGCATTTGCCTTAGACAATGATTTCTGATGACAAACTTCTTTGATATGTAAGAATTTCCCAGAACATAGATTTGTAGAAGACTCCAGCATACCCTTTATCAATAGTGATTGAGGTAGGGGATTTAGATGCTTATCCTACGGGAAAGCATACAAGACAATGTTTTTAGCATAAAAAGGGTGAAGTTAGTTCTTTGTGAGCAGGGGTCAATAGCTTGTTTATTTAAGGAGAAGCATTAAGAAAAACAGGTGTTTCAGGAAACAGGATGTTTGCTCCCATAATCACAAAAGAAGAAGTTCCTCAATAGGTTCCTTCACAGGGTGCAATCAGCGTATTCAAGACAGAATAAGTCACTCTGAATACTGATTACAAGATACCTTGGAGGTCGGTGCTCCAAGCAGAAACAATTGGGTGGGGGTGGGTATCTGTCCTTAACTCTAAATTAGGCTCTTTGTCTCAGGGCCAGGCTCAATTGTAACTCTTGGGTTCTTAGCCCCCTTTATTACGTAAGTCTTGGATCTGCAAGGCCCATAGGAAGAGCCTTGTGACAATCACCCACAATGCTTTCATCTGAAGGCTCTTTTGAAAAGTCAGGAATATGCTTTTCCTTATGAGGAGTCTGTGGGGAATATCGGTCTGATCTGGAATATTGTGAGGCCTGGTCAATACCAGCAGCCTCATTTCCAACATGAGCCAGTAGTAGCAGAAGGAGATACCAGTTTCCGTTTCTCATGGCAGGAGCTGTCCAAACGCTGCCATTTCCTCACTGTGACTGTGCTCCAGTGAGGCCGGTGCGGCTACCAGCAAATTTTAAAATGAAATAAACTGCATTGCAATAGAAGGAATTTAGGAACTTCATATTTTCAAGTAAAAAATGAAAAACTTAGCTCAGAAGTACAGTAAATATGAGCCCTGTGCTGGCTGTGAGTGTGCTCTATCTTATCTACCTAAACCTAGAGAAAATAGTAAAAGTTCTTGTTTGCAAGGGGGTTTGGACATTTTTTTTCCCCTCTATCTCCTCCTCCTCTTCCTCCTCTTGCGTCTTCCTTCCCTTTTCTTATTCCTCTTTCTCTTCTATATTGCTGTGTTGCTCACTGTTGTACATGCAGTCCCAAGAACTGTGTTGGCCATATAATGGACACACATAAATATTAGTTGAATGAACTCTTTCCTGAAAGCTATTGGTTCTTGAAGGCCCCACAAAATTACTATATTCTGAGAATGACATGATGGAATTTCTATTCTCCAAAAACTCTTAACAGTCCATTAAACATGGGCAAACCCATATGCAGAAAGACATGTTAGGTACTGTTTCATAATCAGTGAAAAGTAACGAGGACCTGAATAAATGATGGGCCATGGTGATGACCATTATTACAGGTAACAGGAAAGTAGAAACATGATTATGTGACTGATTACATGAGCTTGGATGGGGAAAAAAATGTAAAGCCCAGGATACATCCTTTAGGTCTTTGGCTTGAGAAACCAAAGAGATGACAGTTTTGATATTTAAGCAAAGAACAAGATAACTATTGAGCCATGGATATTGAATTTAGTTTGGGATCTGAGTGTAAAACTTTCACAATGACCCAGTGACATTTTGAAGGCAGACTTGTGCACTTGTATGTGGATTGGTTTCATAGACCCACCCGGAGGTCTTAGAATTTCTCCCCAGTTAAATGATGCTGATAATTTAATAATTTATTATTTAACAATCTTCTCATAGTTTGACCCTTTCAGAAACAGAGTACATGAAATGAGCCTCATAATTTTTCAGTGATTTTAGAGTTGTCAAGCTTCCGTCTCCATGAAGTGGGACTCTGTACAGTATGTAAAATGCTTTCTAAATGTTTGGATTCTGGAGCTTGCATCTGTAGTGGTTTTTTGTTGTTTTTTTGTTTTTGGGTTTTTTTGCAGGTGAACATTTTCTATTTTCCTTGATGATGGTAAAACTCATGCCTTTGATTTATTAGTACCCACAAAGTTGTCCTATTTAGAAAATGCATATTTTTTTAAAAGTCTGATACCAAAGTTAAAGAAAATAGCATCTACAGAAAGACTTTGAAGCTGTGACACAGCAAAAAGTCATTTTTTTCTTCCTATCCATTGCACAAAAGGTCACTCTTTTCCTACTATGGTAGGAAATGAACAAAAGTAACTTATCAGCCTGCTTAGATATATATGCATAAAAATATCCAGATAGAGAACTTATGACTCAATTAATAATAACAACAACAAAATGTTAATATATTAGTGCCTCAAGGACTTCCTAAAACCATAATGGGGGAGCGAAAGCGTTTTTTGAGCACCTCTTGGAAGATAATACCCAGTCTCAATGAATTACGTGACAGCATTTTATTTATTTTATTTAACTTTTTTTCATTTCTTTTTTTTTTTTTAATTCTCGTTAGTTAACATATGTTGGAGACCAGCTCCAGCCAGGGTCAACGGGTCCCTGAAGGATGGACAGTGCCAGCGAGGGAGGGATGAGAGATGCCCGAGAGTCTTTCTGGTTACCAGGCAGGCATCTCTGCCCTGACTGGGGCTCAACTTTATAATTAAGTGTTTGGGGGATGGCACAGAAGTGGCATTTGCCTTAGACAATGATTTCTGATAACAAACTTCTTTGATATATAAGAATTTCCCAGAACATAGATTTGTAGAAGACTTCTGCATAACCTTTATCAATAGTGAGATAGGTGATTTAGATGCTTATCCTATGAGGAAGAAGATATCTTTAGCATATCAGGCAATGTTTCTAGCATAAAAGAGTGCCGTTACTTCTCTGTGAGCAGGGGTCAAACAGGTCTTTCAGGAGACACCTCTGCTCCCATAATCACAAAAGAAGTTCCTCAATAGGTTCCTCCACAGAGAGCAATCAGCATATTCAAGGACAGAATACGTCACTCCAAATACTGATCACAAACGCCTTGGGGTGGGGGGCGGCTAGTGCTCCAGGCAGAAACAATTGGGTGGGGGTGGATATTTGCCCTTAACTCTAAACTAGGCTCTTTGTCTCAGGGCCAGACTCAAGCCCCCTTTATTAGGTAAGTCTTGGATCTGCAAGGCCCTTAGGAAGAGCCTTTTAACAATCATCCACAATGTTTTCATCTGAAATCTCTTTGGAAAAGGCAGGGACGTGCCTTTCCTTGTGAGCAATCTGTGTGGGGAATATCGGTCTGATCTGGAATATTGTGAGGCCTGGTCAATACCAGCAGCCTCATTTCCATCATGAGCCAGTAGTAGCAGAAGTTGATACCAGTTTCCGTTTCTCATGGCAGGAGCTGTGCAAACGCTACCATTTCCTCGCTGTGACTGTCATCCAGCGAGGCCAGTGCAGCTCCTAGCAAACATATAATGTAATACTGGTTTCAGAATTTGGTGATTGATTCATCAGTTCCATGAAATACCCAGTGATCATCACAAGTGCCCTCTTTAATACCCACCACCCATTTAGCACATCTCCCCACCACCTCTCTTGCAGCAACCCTCCGTTGGTTCTCTTTAGTTAAGAATCTCTTGTGGTTTGCTTCCCTCTCTCTTTTTTTTCACCTCTTCCCCTATGATCATCTGTTTTCTTTCTTAATATAAAATCTCAGTCACTGATACATTTTAGGAAACTATAATTTTAAGAATAATAAAATCTTTTAAGATGTATGTAAAGTATTTGTAAAATGTAACCTAGAAAATGCCTAGTGTCAATTTTATTTTGACCGCAGATTAAATTTTAACCATTTTCATTTCAGATGGTAGAATTTTTTATTTTTGTTGTTACTTTGAGACTTAAATCATATATGTCATTGGATAATATTCTTTTGTCAACATTACTCCCAAATTTTAGATTGCAATTTGGCAGAATTAATTTTCTCCCTGACTAAAACTTGCTATTAAGTGATACACGATAGGTATGAAAGTCTAGACTCTCTAAGTGTTGATGAGAAAAATCCATCAAATTCTAATAAGAATTTTTAATAAATAACTCAGAGTGAGAAAGTCAGATTCACTATGATTCTGACACTTCATGCTAAAGTATTGAGAAGATAAAATTGTTAACATCTCTCAAAATTTCATTGGGTCCAAAGGTAAGGATTATCTCAACTCACCAATATTCTCTCAGCATGTTTTCATTTCTTCTTCAGTAGAAAACACTTTGCCTCCCTTAGGGTTTCAAGTAGAGCATTCAGAGCAGACTTCTTCCTGAAGTATAGGTCTTATTTCTTCTAAAGTTCGTCAGTCTAAAGTATAATGAAGCTTGTATTCTACTTTGTTTATTCTTGAAGTTATTACCTGTAGTTTGTGGATCAAAAATGCCAAAACAAGCTTTTCAGGAACTGAGTTTATGTTGATGATGGTGGGTCAGTGGTATTAGTGGTTGGTCTGTGCTGTCATGGTGCCCAGGACGCTGTGAGAAAAGATCCCCTTGCTGTATTGAAGCCTCTGCTTTAAGGAGGGACTGGAAAGATAGTAAAATATCTCACAGTAGTCTGCAAACTTCATAAAATGAATGAATTCTGTTAGCTTAAAGGAGGCTTATTGACTGTCCAGGGCCTGTCTGTTCAGGTAGTGTTCTTTAAATGGTGTCTCTTGGTCTGTCTTGTTGAGACTTTGGTTATTTTATTTCCCTACTTGTAGCGATATTTGGGCACTCCACTCTGTGTACTTTGGCTTGTTTCTTGAGGTGGCCCTATGAGGCTGCCTTTTTAGTGGACTCCGTCTCTTTTCCTCTGAGACTCCTGTGGTTAAGAGTTTTTTGGCTTCAGTCCTTTTTTGTTTGAAAGATGCAGGCGGGAGATAATGAACTCCCTACTCCATCATCTTGCCACCCCCCCAATTTGAATTTTCTACAATGATTATTTATTTTTCTTCTGAATCCACCCCATACAGGAGCCAGGGAGATTGTCCTAAAACACAAATCCAGTCACGATACTGCTTGGAGACACTCAATAGTTCTCCTATGATGCCTCTTCCCAAAGAAGGTCTATAGACTCCATGTTGACAGATGTCTGAGATGCACGCAGACTGTGCAGCAGGGATTCTCTGAGGAGCCTCCTGAGGTCCTGGAAGGTCAGGTGCCTTGCTCAAAGCTGGCTTCCAAAGGCACTAACTCTTCGCATTCCCCAAGGGGCATAGAGATGCTCTTGGGATTGAGAATGATCACTGTGCTTGGCTGCTGGAGCCGGGGGAGAGTTCAGAGTCCCCATAAAATGAATGAATTCTAATATATTCCTAGAGATAAACACATACTTGAGGTTTAATATTGATAGTCAGGCTTGAAAAATAGCAGAAAGCATAAATTAAGCACAGCATTCAATTAAAGGTACATCAGCAAAGATCTATGAGTATATGATGATTTTTCTGTTCTTTGTTTTAAATAGATTTTGTGCCAGTTAAAGAACTCCACTGTATCACCACAGCTATAAAAACATTGACCTCTGAACCAAATATTTTAAATATGATAAGAAAAATGCACCCATGAGATCTTTTGTTTTAGAAAAAGAGATTTTATTCTTGTAGAAGCTTCAAGAAATAAATTAGAGCCTAGTTTGGTCACTAAATTAAAGATAACATTCTCTGGACAGTAAATTTTACCCATAGCCATAATCCATAAAATTCTTCTAGCAGTTTGAATATTATAAATGGAATTTATAATCACTCCAGCAGGCTCACCTGCCGAATGAAGATCTGTTCCAAATCATTCAAAATTATATTCTCATGTGGGAGGTGGGGAGTGGGAGCAGAGAAGCGACATTTTGCTGTCTATTTGATTTTGCTGGATTCAGAATTAACTACTGGAAAACATTCTTTAAAACCTATCATATAGGACATAGTAGTGGAATGTTGATAACTGTGTCAATTAATGAGAATTTAGAGTCAAAATAGCATTGCCATAATTCTCATTATCTTTTCCATTCTAATCTATAGCTTGCCAATCTGTCGGAGTGCCAGTATCTGGTTGTAGACAGGAGTATTTTTAGTGTACTCAGAGTTTCTGAATTCAGAATTGAATTCAGGCTGTCTAAAGATATTTCTTCTCACACATCCTAGGCTGCTGCTTCCTCCTCTTTTTGTATGCATTTGCCTACATTGAGTGCACCGTTGTCGGAAACAATCAAGTACAACTTTAGCTCACAGATGACACTCAAATGAGCATTTAAAATCTAAGGTAACAGAATGGTCGTTACCTCCAGAAATTGCCAGTTGATCTGAATTTTAGGTAGGGATTGTTATCAAACATTTGAAACTCATTCTTGTGAGTAAATGTTAGGACTGTCTGTATCCCGTGGATCTTTTTGAGGGCAGTTTGGGACAGGTCAGCTTTATTTTTGGAGTCACTGAATCCACCTCTTGATCTTCAAGGTCTTCAAGGTCACAACATGAATTTCTACATGTGACATGGATATAGTACAGTAGTTCTGTTGGGAAGAATCACTAACTGGCTTATTTTAATTTCTTGGGTAAATTAATCTTCTAGATGAAGATTAATCTATTTAATCTATTTGTGAAAAGAGCATTAAGGAATGATACTAAAAATTTAAACCCACCTATTCTGCTTTTGGGCAGTCTACCACTTCAGAGCAATCAGGTAGCTCTGTTTTCCCAGGATGAAACTGAAGTGCTTTTCTTTTAAAAGTAAGAGTATGTACCAGAAATTTTGCGGATATAATTAAGTGATAGAATATTTCATTTCAAAGAGGAATTGTTTTCTTGTTTGTTCTAGGAGAGATCATTTGTTATGGTACAATTAAAAAAAAAACCTCTAAGTTAACACTCTGTTGGCAAAATACAAAATAACTTTACTCATAATTTTATCTTCTCCTCAAACATTATTGTTGCTTCTTCAAAATATATTCTTCTTTTATGCCAAAGATAGATTTTAAAGTTTTTATGTAATTATAGAATTCCTTAATTTCATGATTATATTAAAATTCTTAGATTGACCAATTGACTAATATCAAATCCCAAGTCCTGGATCTTAGAAAATCATTTTAAAAAGGCAGGTATTTGGACAAATTTTGCCTGAATCTGCAATCCTCTAGTCACCAGTTCGACCTCTGCAGTCCTTAATACTTAGATAAATGTCTTCTTTGGGTAAAATAGATTTACTACATAAAAGCAGAAGGTTTTCTTTCTTCTTGTCTTTTTCATATGTTCTTGTCTTAAATACTGTTCCTTTAGTTTAAAATTTATTTTCCTTTTAAATGTAACATGAGGGGCTCCTGGGTGGCTCAGTCAGTTGAGCATCTGACTTTGGCTCAGGTCATGGTCTCACAGTTCATAGGTTCGAGCCCCACATCAGGCTCTGTGCTGACTGCCAGCTCAGAGCCTGGAGCCTGTTGTGGATTCTATGTCTCCCTCTCTCTCTGACCCTCCCCTGCTCATGCTGTCTCTCTCTCTCCCTCAGAAATAAATAAAACAGTAAAAAAAATTTTTTTAAAATAAATGTAACATGAAAGACCCATGGTCCAGAATTAGTGTCTCTCTCCCACCAAAGGGTAAGAGCTGTTTTGTCATAGGTGCTTGCATAGCTTTGATGAGATAGATCTTCTGACAGTTTTAAAACTTTTACTTTACTTTTCCTAAATGAATTACTTTTATCAAATCTAGATACTTGTTATGTTGACACAATTCAGCTACAAAATCCTATTCATTGATCTATTTCTCTGCACCAACAAGGGGAGCTTTGTTTCTTCCTCTAATATCAGGCAATATACTCATGCTATTTGGGATTATTCTCTGTTTTGTGCTAACTTACAGAAAGTGCACCGTTTTAGAATCATGTTCAGGGACTTAAAGCTGACATAACCTAATGATATTGAATCTTGATGGATTGATATCATGGAAAACCTTGCACTGCAAAAAGTCTAGGCAAAATTGCAATATAAATATCATGACATTTTGATGTATGAATTTATCCTCAGGGAAAACTGTTACCTGGAAAGAATTTTATTTTGGTTCCATTCTAAATGATATACAGGGCTGGATTTCATTATTATCATTTTAATATTCTTTATATTTATATTTAATGTCTACTGATGTAAAATATCTCACACAAAAAAGTGGCTATTTTAAATTTACTATGTGTTAATGCATTTACAGGACTTTATTTTGGCAGTACTAGTCTGTCAAAATCTTAAAAGTTTCACTGATTATAAGAAAGAGTTTTTAAAAAATAAAACACATTATTGGAAGTATAAAATCAAGTCTAATTTCATCTTTCACCCTCAAATCAAAATCTTTTCTCCTTAAAATTTAGATGATAGGCCTACAAGTTCTTTCTCTCTCCACATTTGTTTTTTATTTGTGTTTAGAAGTTATTCTTTTCATTAAATGAAAAAATATCAAATGTAAAACATTTCATACAGTGCCTCACTCAAAAAAAAAGTCATTCCTTTCTATTGCTATTAACAAAAAATGTATGTTACATGTTAATATATTAAAAATAGTTTATGTTAAAGCATTTAGAAATTTTAAAATCAAGGGGAAAATTATAAAGTGGTTAATAAGCCTATGAGAATGACATTAAAATCCCATTGTATTCATTTCTTCAAATAAGTGCTGAATTCTGAACTGACATAAATGTGTATTCTTTAGTCAGCATCTTAAGTGTCCATTTCAGAAAATAAATAAATATTGTTTAGTAACTTGTACTTAAGCATATATTTCTCTAAAATTAATGCCAGGAAACCAATGTTTTGTAGTCCCAGAATGAGTTTCTACAATTTACTAATCTCATGTATGGCACTATTATATAATTAAGCTCAGATATCTTTAAAAATCTGCACTTTCATTAGGAGGGGTTAATATCAGTAAGAAATATCACTATTTTGAATATCACTAATTATGAATTCTTGGTATGTTATTAAAGTAAGATGGCACTATTAAAATGAGTAGGACGCACGAGAAAAAAGAATACTGGATATATATATCCATAAATATATAATTTTATATAAAAATATATATTTATATACATAATATATCTAATATAACACTGGATGTTAAATACTAGAGTTTATGTAAGTATGTATTTTTAAAGTTTATTTATTTTGAGAGCATGCACACAAGAAGGAGAGAAGAAGGGAGAGAGAATCCCAAACAGGTCCCATGCTGTCAGCACAGAGCTAGACCTGGGGCTCGATCTCATAGTTTGTGAGAAAATGACCTGAACTGAAATTAAGAGTCAGATGCTTAATGAAATGAGACATTCAGGCATCTGAAACTTATTGGAATTTAAAAACTTGAAAAAGAAAAAAAGAGGATTTCTCATACCTAAATATTTTTGTTATTTATTCATTTTTATGTTTGAGGGAGAAGGAGGGAAAGGGAGAGAAGGAGGGAAGGAGAGAGAGAGAGAGAGAGAGAGAGAGAGAGAGAGAGAATCCTAACCCGACTCTATACTTAGTGCAGAGCCGCACAAGGGGCTCAGTCTCATAATCGTTAACTTATGACCTGAGCCAAAATCAAGAGTTGGACACTTAAGTGATTCACCCAGGCGCCCCACCGAAACATTTTTAAACATAGAGCCTATAAGAACACAACTATAGTAATAGTTAACAGGTAAATCTACAGAAATGCACACTAGTCAGGATCATTTCTATATTTTTCTTCCTTTTCTTTTGCTGAATATATTTAAAAACTGTGATGAAAGTAACTTTCCATCACAGCTAGCTCATGTACGCTGCCCAGAGAAGGAAAACATTTTCCCCAAATTTGTTTGTTTTAAAAAATGTAAGATCATATAGGAAAAAGATCTTAATCAAAGAATACTCTCTATATATTCCAGGATATTTATGCCATCAGAATAATCTCAGCTTAAAAAGTTAAAAGAGGGATGCCTGGGTGGCTCAGTCAGTTAAGCGTCAGGCTCTTGTTTTCAGCTCAGATCACCATCTCAGAGCTTCATGGGTTTGAGCCCTGCATGGGGTTCTGCTCTGCACTAACAGTGTGGAACCTGCTTGGTAGTCTCTGCCCCTCCCCTGCTTGTGCTCTCTCTCTCTGTCTCTCTAAACTTCTCTCTCTCTCTCTCTCTCTCAAAAAAAAAAATTTTTTTTTTAAAAAGTAAAAGGAAAGTTGTTAAATAGAGATTTAAAAATTTTTTTTTGGCCCTGGAAAGAAAATTGATGAGCTTATGAAAGCCTACACAGTAGTAAAGCAACTTAAATTCAAGAGGTTCTGTATGCAGGCAGTTACTTACTCTCTTCACTGACAGTGCGTGATAATTCGGGAGGGTGGGCACAAGTTAAACTAACAGGTAAAAATTGTTATATCTTTAAATGATTAGCTTTGCTTTCAATTAACTAAAATAATCCAGAGTTATTTTGATAACAAGGCTCTTAAACACACTTGCTATCCAGTCACATAGCTTAGTGCGACAGGAATGTGATACATGACATGTTTTCTGTTGTGTCTAGGACATAGCCTATAATCTGTAGAAGCTTGTTAGGTTGTTATTCCAATGAACGTCATTCATCCTTCAAATCTCACTGGACTGGGGTCTATCTTTGAACAGTTACCTATCTTTGAACACTTTATAAGCACCATAGTTTTGGGAGGCTATATGAAACAAATAGTTTTATATTATATATATATAATATTTATATGTAACCATTGTCTATTGGATACAGTGACCCTAGTGATTTCATCATTATGATTTCCTTAACATTATAAGTTGCATAGTTTAAGTTTGTCCTTTTTTTCCCCCTATACTGTCTATTTTAACTCCCTTTATAAATAAAGTTTATGAGCTATTAAGGAGCTTAATAAAATGTGAATAAATTAGACAAACGGGTAAAATATTTAACCTACAAAGGAATTAATAAGAAATTAAAGTTTTTATAAGATTGCTGAATAAATTATAGCACTCATTCTATAACAAATATAGAAGAAAAACACTACTGAGTCTGCTCCCCCCCCAGGTTTATTGAGATATAATATAACATTATATAAGTTGAAGGTATGCAACATGATTATTTGATACACACATACATTGCAAAATGATTACCACAATATGGTTGTTTAATATATCCATCAACCTTACATAATTAAAATTCTTGTGTGCGTGTGGTAGGACCATTTAAAATCTACTCTCTTTTCATGTCAAGTATATAAAACAGGATAATTAAAAAAAATTTTAATGTTTTTATTTCTGAGAAAGAGAGAGAGACAGCATGAACAGGGGAGAGACAGAGAGAGAGGGAGACCTAGAATCTGAAGCAGCCTCCAGGCTCTGAGCTAGCTGTCAGCACAGGGCTGACACAGGGCTTGAACCCATGAATCGTGAGATCCTGACCTGAGCCGAAGTCAGAAGCTTAAGCAACTGAGCCACCCAGGCACCTCTATAAAACAGTATCATTAACTATAGTCACCTTGCTGTGTATTAGATCCCAGAACTTACTCATCTTCTCATTGGAAGTTTGTACCCTTTGGCCAACATGTCCCCACTTTCTCCCCAGACCCTGGCAAGCACCATTCTACTCTGTTTCTGACTTCATGATCTGCTTTTAAGAATGAATATTTGCATTAAGGGGAGAGTTTTCTGAACACAAATTCAAGTCTACACAATACACAATAAATGTGTACATGACAACTGTATATAGCAGAGTAAATGCTTTGATTAAAGGAATGATTATAAAACCTTATTGAACCATTGAGTATTATGAAAATAACACAAGTTGAAACTATCTGGTCTGTAGACAATGCATTTTTTAACTTTTCACCTTAGTGATTTCAGCAACTTTAGTATAATTCATCACTCTGCATGTACCAGTTACATAGGCTAATTAACTAAGCAGGTATTACACACTGTTCATCATTCTGGTTCACTTGAGGATCAGCTTCAAGATCTTTTTCTTTTAAATGGCAATCAAAGAGAAAAGTGTTTCTTGTCAAATAATAGCTTCTTTACTGTTGATCTGTTTTAATGAGTTTGATTTCATAGAGTGTTACCCATCAGGGTAGTTTTGGTTTTGTTGCAGTAATAAAGTGCTTCAGGATCTCCTAGTCTTACCAAAGTAAATTTCTATGTTGCTCGGGCTACAAGTTGAATAAGTAACCACAGGGAGTCTCTACTTCCAGGCACAGGCTGAAGAGAGCTCTGTTAAAATGCCATCCCTAAGTAACCAAGATAGGTTAAAAAAAAAAAAGTGGGTAAAATGTGCTCTGGTTCTTAACACTTGTGCACAGAAGTTAGATATTATGCTCCTACTCACATGTTGGCCAAGGCCAATCACATGACTAAAAATTAATTCTACAGGGTGGGGGAGCATGAAGTATAATTCCACCATAAATCTCTAAGGTAGAAGGCTGGAAATATTTGATGAACAGCACTGATAGATTTCATAATTGTAACAAAAAAAAAAACACGGAAAATAAGATACTTAAAATGAATTCAGAATGTCTCCAATTGCGTGATTAACGTGTTGAGGTTTGACACTCAGTGATGTTTTAGTGTCATTGCCACATACCAGAGAATTTAAACTTGAAATTCTGGAGCTAGAGCTTGGATGTTGATAATTTTGTAATGTTATCATAAGGTTCCAAATGTACAACCCAGGAAAGAAGACCATAGTTGTAAAAATATTTCTTTGTTACACCTTTGTCTTAGTCTAATGTATTCATTTAAGTAATGATTATATGCTTGCTATGTGATGGCATATCCTGATGTTAAGTTGTTTATAAACTGAGGTTTTACAGGTGATGAATCCATGTTTCAGATATAATGCTAAGTCTCACAAAGAGTTTATTTACTAAGCTGTAGAATCATAGTAATCATTTTACTTTCAGTAGATTTAAAATTATTAGGAAGACTTTAGACATTGTTACACTGTATTGCTTAACATTTAGTGTTTAATAAACAAAGTTTAACTAACACTAAAACTCAACATAACTGTGCAACTAATTCTTGATAGTAAGTGCAAGTTTAACTGAAGCTTCTTTTTGACAATGTAATGCATTCTAAATTACAGAATATTTAATACAATCTTTTTTCTCCTTATTTATCTATACAAGATAACAACAATGGTTTTGGGACAATTTCTTACTATCTGTGGCTTGCATTTTTTTTATATTTCATGAGGTGCCAGGTCAATCTTTACATAATTAGACTTTTTAAAATATTGCCTATATTTTAGATCTGGCCTTAGAAGTTTTCAAGCTAAATTAACCTTAATTAAGTTAAAGAGCTCCTAATTACAAATTCTGGTTGTTAAATGAGCCAATCAATTTCATGTTCCTGCTTTGGCCTCAAATTGTCACTATATCAATGTTGAAATGGTTCCATTTTCATTACTGGCATCCAAGACACCTATCAGAAAAATAATTGGAATAAGTGATGGTATAACACTTGGGAAGATCATATTTCTCACTCACAATTTATAGATTTAAAAGAATGTTAAACCAGTTATTTTTTTAACTTTCCCAACTCTATCCCCACATTAATCTAATCAGTAATCACCAAGTCTGTGCTTTTTTTCTTGAAAAAATACCATCCATAAAATAAAAAGTTTTTCCCTTATTGTTTTATGAAAAGAAACACTTAGCTGAACACTTTTCTTTTTAGTATAATATCAATTAAATTAATTTCCTTAAAAATCACCTTCAAAAACCTATTTTGGAACTTCATTTCAGCAGCTTAATTTTTCTATCAAAGTTAAGTAGAATTTTAGAATTTTTAGACAAAATTCACTAAAGTAGGTTCTAGGTGGCAAAAGAGTCCTAAAGATCCATTACTGTCTTCAAATTATTGAAAATTTTGATTCCATTGGGAAGACAAATGATGTATCAATTATAAGTAATAATTCAAGAAATACAAAAATTATTTCAAATGTTTTCAAAGCTTTAAACATTTATTCGAAACTAAACATAAACTATTCTGTTTATGTTGCAAGTATTTTTTAAAAGAAGTCAAAATCCACTTAAAAATTTAAAAATAATTTTTTAGAACCAGTTTCCTAATAAGTAACCAATCAATTTTGGTCTCTCAAAATGGGTTCCTCAGTTTATTATTTAGATGGACATTTATCATACTAACTTATATTCAGTGAGAACCATAAACCCCTTCCTTGGGAAATCAACATCTAGTGATTAAGAAAAAATAGTTGTTCTTAGAAAGACTAGGGTTACAGAATCAGTTTGGTTACTGTGGTTTTTGGTACAACATTACGACACTCAATCTCTCAGTGAATTTTGGGCGACATTGCAAACATCTGAGGATTGTTAGAAAATATCATTAGACAATGTATAAATAGTTGTTAACACAGTGCATGCCAAAGGGTAAATGAAATGTAGATTTTTTATTATTATTTTTACCAATCTACCACTTTTTCATTGTTGTCATATAAAACTATTTCTCCAAAAGGAGTTTTTTTTTTTNTGTCAGCACAGTGGGGCTCAAAGTGTGGACAGGAGATCATGACCTGAGCCGAGGTCAGACACTTAACTGAGCCACCCAGGTGTCCCTAAGAGGAGAGGATTTTAGAATTAGGTTAAAGGAAATAAAACATTATATTTTTAAAAGATATATGGTAAAGGAAATAAATTATTCCATAACATTAAGAACATATTGCCAGCTTAGATACACACAAAATGATAACATGTAAATAATAATCTAATTAATATTTCTGGTTGTAATGACACTTAAAAAGAATGCTGTATTTGGATAGTGAGAGATGTTTTAAAAACTTTGAAAAAGTTAATAAACAGTAGTTTATTTTATATTAGCTTTTATAGAACACAAATTACTCCTTCAATATCATGAGAATCTATTCACATATTTTAAGCAGTGGAAAGAGTTTGGACAACTTTTATAGCCTTGTTTGACCTGTGTGCCTTATCTACAAATAGGGCCAATATTAGTTCCTATGCCCCAGGATTATTTTGACAGTGAGATAAGCCGTGTTATAAACCAGTAGCACACTGTCTGGCTCACAATGAAAATGCAATAAATTACTGTCCTTACAATTAAAGCTATTCGATGAAAACACTTCTTTTAACTTTTTAATTTCACACTTTTTCCTTCGTAAAGGAAATAGTTGAAAATATTTTACAGAATGTTTCAATTACTCATAACAGTCAATCACATGAATTCAGGTGGGTAAGTTCCATTTGAGCAAGCTTCCTTCTATTGAGATTTGAAACGCGTATGTGACCTGTAAGTGTTATCAGAAACAGTAACACTTTTTGACAAATGACCTAATCACTCCACTCTAGATCAACACATTTTTCTTGTTATAATAAAATGTCTCTCCCAAGAGTGCCTATGGATTTAAACTTCCCTGAATTTTTATAAAATTTTAGCTACTTAATAACATAGCTTTGTCCTGAAAAACTGAAATGTTCCACAGGGTAAATGCTTACCCTGTTTTGCTGCATGCCATACAAAAGTCACTTTCAAGGTTCAGAGAATAACTATTCTTTGGCTCCTTTGTGACAATTGTCAGGTTTTGAAAATGCACAAACCTTCCTTCTCATTGAAAGGAAACATAGAACATTCAATACCAGAGGTCGCTCAACATTAGGAGTCTATTTAAAAACACAGCCCTATTTCCGCTGGTATCTCTCACTGCGCCAACTTGGGACAAAAGCTATGCAGTACTACGACTTAAAATGCCCCCGAAGTTTCATTAAAATAGTCATGCCGTAGCTTTTGATGAAGGCGTGATTTTGTCTAATTTTGTAACTCAAATTCATAAAAATGCCATTTTACTGTCTTAAGTGACCACTTTTAATAAGAATATACCCTCGCGTTTGCTCATGATTCTCTTTCATTGGTTTATTCCTCACTCTTTAAATCTCCCTCTTAAAATTTACCTCCTCTGGTAGGTGTTGTTTGTTTCAATTTCTGTAACTTTGTTCTAACTCCAGTATTACCTGGAGTAAGCTAAAAGCCTGGGGCATGCTACATGTAATGTTTAATTGTGCATATTTGAAATACACTGATGTAAAATATTAAGAAAATCTCCCTTTATACACAAAATTCTAAATAATGCCAGTCTCTTGAAAATATTTTAAACTATTCTGCATGCATTCAAAACTATGGGCTAAATGACTTATGTACTGCATTTAAACTATGGACAAATGGCAACCCCTCATGAGCTAGTGAAGAAAATCAACAGCAATGTATGAACCAAGCTGTTATTTAACTTGGTGCTAATAGTTTAACATGCATTACAATTATAATTTAAACTAAATTAATATGGTTTCAGATTGACTTCCAATTTTTCAATAAGTGGGAGTCTTAGTATTTTAAAATCTAAACTTCAAGATAGAATAACATGTAATTAAGTGTTATAAAAAAGCCTTAAAATATTCCATGCTGTGCTGCTAAATTAGGAGCGAGGACTCAGATATTTTGACAGAAAACTGAGAAAAAGTAACATGAATGTGCTTATAAAATATGTGGATGGGCAAATAAAGGAAATTATAATTTGCCGCATAGTTCTAAGATTGAGATTGCTCTAATGTGTCCCTAAGCCAATGTATTGGCACACAATATACCTGGTTGTTTAAGAGGAGGTGACAATAAAATGAAACATTTTAGGTCAGGAAGTTTGTTGTGCTTTTAAACTGTTTGGAAAGGCATAATCATCCCACAACGAATGCATCATCTCTATTTTATACTTATCCTTAAGGGAATATTAGGGCTAAGTTGCAATGTAAGATTTTCAGGTTATTTCCTGCATATTTGTTCATGGATTTGCCTACCTTCGCTAGAAGAAACTCCATTAATTCAGAGAGCATATATTATTTATTTTACCAGCATCAAGAATAGCACCATCAGATATTTAGCACTCAACAATGAATGTTTAAATGAAAAAAATGAAGTATGTAAATGTCTGTCTTGTAAGAAGCCAGAGCCTTAATAACAACCACACCTGTTTGTTTAATAATTTTGTGTATCATCCTATAACAGAATAAATAACTAAAAAATAAAAATCACACTAATGGTCCTGATATTATTATATTGAATTATCTAACTTTAAGGGTAGGGATGGTTAAATAATTTATTGTTCCACATCATGAAATCTCATGTTGCTATTAAAAGTGATGACTATGGGAGAATTGCCCATAATATGAAAATTATTTATTACCAAGTGAAAGGCAACAAATAAAGTTTGCCCTGGTGCCTGGTGTAACCATTATAGCTTTTTAAAATAAATACAATATTACTAAATTTTTTTTAGGTACTAAATTTGTTCAATGCTGGAACATTATGTTACTGATTTCCTTTGTGAAGCAACCAGTTAAGTTTTGTTCAAATGCTTCTGAGTTGTTGTGTTGTGTTCATTGGGACAAAGAGATCAAAGCAATAGCAATTGTAGTGATGAATATTCGTTCATATTGCCTGGGACATAAAATTGGCAACGATGTCTGCAATAATAGATATTTTGAAATATTATAGAATAGAAAAAGAGATGGTCTTAATGAACTCTACTTAGACTAATAATAATTACAGTGGTGATTAAAAATCCTCATCTAATGGTTCGTGATCAGTTTGCACTTAGGGGTTTTTATGTCTACAGCCATTTGTTCTTAAATTTAGCTTTTAAAAATAGCTGGTTCTTTGGGTTCTTAACGAACAGTATACCACAATTGAGTGAAGAAGTTTAATAAGAATTACAAAATACTTCTAAAATCCAGACCACGGTTTCATAAAAACAATTAAAAGAGCACTGTCAAATCAATGTTAGTAATTTGCACCTCGCAGATCAAGCAGCTGAGCTGTTGAGAATCTAAATTCCTTCCATCTGATCTACTATGTTTTTTCTCTGCCATATCGGTATAGACTGAATAATACATAAGGTCTTTTGTTTATATAAAAAGTATGACTTTTTTACAATTTTTAACTTTTTAATTTTTATTCTTTTACTGTGTGTAAAACATTACCTTGTGTACTGAAGCCAATGAGGGGAGGGGAGGGTTTTTACAGTTTGGGCTCTTGGGACGGTGAAAAGGGGCTATTTGTTGCGATGTGAGGAAGACCTGAGTTTTATTCTAGAGCTGATACTTACTTGCTGTGTTTCCTGAAGCAAATCAGTTAACCTCCTTGAGCTGAAGTATTCTGAGCTAAAAACGGGGGATAGTAACTCATCCCACATGGGTGATTGTGGAGATTATAACTGTAAAATATCAAGCATTGGCCCTGATACACAGTGTAAGAGCTAAGTGTATAATATAGTCTAAGAGCTAACTGGTATTATTATTGTATCTTTGTAATGGGGGAAAGAGATAAGTTTACACAAATATATGAAACTACTAGAGCAGGAATATGTTAGGTAATAAAAGTAGCCAGCTTCTCGGGTCGGGTTATACTGTCTTGTGCTGGCTTTCCCGTAGCAGGTTCCTGATCTTAGTAGTGAGCCTTTGGTTGATACTACATATTGAAAGTGTGAAACTACATCTTGAGTAGCTCAGTAGGACTAGACCAAGGTATGGATAGTCAGGTAACTCTGACTAGAGCAGTCACACTCCTATTAATAGTCGCTGTGTGTGTCACAGTTTAAAAAGATCTATTCTGGCAGAAGTGACTTAGTAGCAGAAATCTGGTGTGAAGTGTACAAGGATTTGTCTCAAAGCCATACAACTGCAGGGCCATTTGTGGAAAGGTGTTTATGAGATTATAAAGAAACTGATCTTTAGTGATGACATTACAAGCTAAAGTTCTGTATGATTTTTATTGCCTTATATGAGAGCACAATAACGTGATGGTATGGAGATATTTAAATGCAATGGGACACTTTAAATTCCATTCAAGTGACAGAAAGGGCTACTGGTAAAATATCCTTTTGGCTTTCAAGACTAATGGGTTTTATTTTCCTGTTTGTTAGATTCTCTACTTTTATAATTCCTACCAAAGATAATGTATGTAAGTACAAAAAAACCAAACTTACATATATAACATTGGAATTTTGTTACCATAATCTGAAGGTCTTGCATTACTAATCACCATTATATGAATAATTTAGTAGTTATGAATGGAGACATAATCCCACAAACATGCCTTACATCCATTTCTTCATGAATTAAAATCTTTCATTAAGATTATTCATTAAAGTTAAATTGATTCTCCTTACTACTGCACTGACATTTGAATAAAAGAGATCAAGATATGCCTCTGCAGAAGACTGCATAACACGACTAGTAGGGACATGCAGTGTTTGCGGTATATTTTCTGAATCTTCTGTTGGGTGTGTTTAGAGAATAGTACAAAATCAATTGTCCATATCTTACACTTTAACTTTTAAATTTACTTTGGAATAATGAGAAAAGTAACCCTAGAAACCAAGTACCCAATGCATATTGTCTTCTCTTCTAATCCTACAGCATAAAGCAATGCTGGATATTCATTTTAAAAATTTATTTTTCCATGCTGATGCATAGGAGCACATGTACCCCAATGTTCATAGCCGCACNGGGCAGGAGGGATGGGCATGGAGGAGGGCACTTGTGGGGATGAGCACTGGGTGTTATGTGGAAACTAATTTGACAATAAACTATTTGTAAAAAAAATTTTTTTTAATAAATTAAAAAAAAGGAAAATTTATTTTTCCAGATGAGAGTTTAAATTTATCTCCACTATAAAATTGTCATATTCATCTTTGAGCTGGGTCAAACACTCAACTTCCTTCTTTTTCTTTCTTGCTATCCCCATTATATTTATTTCTGTCCTACTTTTTTCAACAATTTCTTAACTGGATCTTTCCAGCAATTTCTGGATCGTACTTTGAGTTGGATTCTGAGACTCTTTATACAACAACCAAAAAAAAAAAAAAAAATTCTTCAGGGGATTCTGTTTTTCTGTTTTCATGCATTGACTTCATGTATCTAAATCATTTGAGATGTTGCTTCATGATAAATCCCAACACTTCCACTCTGTAATTATTCTTTCTCATTTAATCTTCTCTTGGTGGCTACATGTATCAGTACCCTTCCCTCCTATTGGAATTTTCTTTTGTCCAATCATTCTCAATGTTTAACTTCAGACAGCATTAATAAATGTTCATAAGCCAAAAATTGTCCCTTTAAAATAAATATTTTAGGGCTTTCCAAATACAGTTGGCAAATTCTGGCAAGTATGTATTTGGACGCCACAAAGACCACACACAGTACATGTGTAGAGTTTATTATCAAAACTAAAGTGTGCGTGCTGTGAGTACATGTTCTTTCCCCTTAAGTACCTTAGCAAAGGATTTTTTGGCCAGAAGTATCTCCCTGTATGACACTGCCAAACTAAAACTACTTGATATAGACCGCTGTGAAGTTATTGTTAACAGTTTTCCACCAGATTTCTTCAAAAGAATATATTGTTACAAGCTATATGTGATTATGGAATCCCGCCAAAGCCCAAATTCCACACTAAAAGTCATTTAAGGATCAACATTATAAATTAATATTTCAAAACTCTAATATCCAAGTAAATCGTGACACCAATTTGACTTGTTTTCTCTTTATACTTCACTGAAACCTCCACATAAGTTTAAATTATCTAAAATATTCTGAGATTAGCATTGTAGGTTGCTGGTATCCACGTTGTATCTAAAAATGAACAAAACCTCTTAATATATATTTCAGTCTAGACCAGATGAGGAATTAAATTTTTATTATCCTTTCACTAGATCTTACTTTAGGCTGAAGTAATGGACTAATGCCCACTAAATTGTCAACTTTATTCTCTTTGACTAAATTTGGACAACTGTGCACTAAAAGTCTACTGTTGCAGAACACTGAACTTAAATCATCTTTTACTTTTCAGACACAGATCATTTAAAGAAAATATAAAACCAAACTACCAATTCTTGGATTTTTAAGTTTTTTTCTTTATTCTTCATGAATACCTCAGAGTAACTGTTACATAATTGACATTGTTCATTGGCACAACCTAATGATGTCCTTAAGTTTTGGAATTAACTTCTATTGCCTAAGCTGGTAGCAACAGGTGTGTGTGTGTACACATGAACACCAAAAAGACAATTTCAAATACTTCTTAGATCTTTGCTAATATATTAATACCAAATATATAATCATTGCATTGTTAAAGAATTGAGTGATTCTAAAATGCACTTATATCCTTAGGTAGTTGTGTTTCAAAAAGATCTTTTATGTACTTAAAATAATATTAACTTATATAAAGTACTCTGTTAGCTCTTTGTAAATCATATATATATATATATATATATGATATATGGCATAAGATTGGATTATCACATGCTGTTTTCTTCTTTTGATAAGCTGTATGCACAATACCTATCTAAACTCTTCCTGCTGTTAAGGCCTAAAGTATACATTACCATTTCCTCCCAAAACCTCTTCTTTTGGGAAATAACTTCAATTTTCTTTCAGGTAGCCACACAGTTCCCATGTGCTCTGGGGGAAAAAAAAACTCCAATCCTTACTCTAGAGTTGCCTAACAGGTTGAAAATCACTTTCCCTTGTCTTAGATTCAGGGAGATGCTATGTAAGAAAATAGGATATTTTTATCTTTACCTCAGATTTGATATGGTTTCATACCTTGGTATGTTTCACATAAAATATGGACTTAATTTTTTGTCTACCTAACAAAAATAAAACATCAGTATTGATAACAAGTAAAAATAAGAGCATGGGCGATTTAAAGAAAACAACAACACTGTTCTTGTTCAGGATCATCTATTCCAGTAATAATTGAATATACTGACTATATGTATATGTTATTATATAGACTCATGTTAGTAATTTTGGATTTTATAATTCATAGAAATCTGGTTCACAGTTAGAAGAGAATGTTGTCCCAGATATTTGTATTTCATATAATGCAATGATCAAGCTAACATATCAAAACTTAATTATTTAAGCTAAATGGATGAGGTTAATATTTCATGACATCATAGAAACATCTCAGAAATTCTGTTTTTCATTCTCTCTGAATGAAAAAGGTTAAAGGGGATAATATTATGATTTATTCTTCCATATGCTACAATCAACCAAAATGTGTTAATGTACAGGGGAATCAAACCAAACTGAGGCATTGTAGACATTAGTAAATACATGAATTTACTTTCACACTTTTCATGGGAAATAAAATTCCTATACTTTAAATGTAAATTCAACAAATTATGAAATGAATGAGAAAAAAAATTCCAACTGAGCAAATCTTTGCTTTTGTTATTTTGAGAAAGATTATTTTACATTATGGGTGAGAAGAAAGAGCCTTCTCTAACAGCCTCTATGTGCATGAATGTGCCTACTTGAATTGGGTTTTGCTTTTTTTGCATATTAATGTTATACATTCAAGACAGCCACATGCTAGAATCCTTGGAATTGAAATTCTGATTAAAACATTTTTATGAACATAAAATAATTTTCAAGTGTCATAAAATAAATTAAGTCATTTAAAAATTTATAAAGTTATATATCAGCAATTCATTAAACATATATTTAATATTCATATATTCTTAATCAGCTCATATGCTCATATTAATAAAACAACATGCAGACCTATTGACAGGTGGTAAACAATACTTTACAATTTTAAGTGACAAAGTTCCTATGTTCAATTTCAATATTGTGTTTTCTTTCTCAGTGATGTTTAGTGGTAAAAATATATATGCTTGGTTATATCTATGAATCATTTTCAGTAATACTAACATTATCAACAAACATCTACAAAAATCATTTTTCTTCATTGAATATTTAGTCTGTCAGGTATTATTTGGTTTACATTCATTACCTTTTTTAACTTTTAGAAATCTATGAAGTAATTATTTTGTAATCTCCATACCACACATAAGGGAAATAAGGCATGGAAAAGATTAGTAGCTTGACTGAAATCATCCATCTGTAGCAAAAGCCCTTACTTTTGCCTGAGACTCCATACAACATTATATATAATATCTGCAATTATACATATATTTTCCTTAAGTTTATTCCTTTTAAAATTAAAAATTCAGGAGGTACAGAGAACTTCCTTGAGGTAATACTCAAAAGCACTTACTTTTTGAAAATCCAACTACACTGTTCAGGTTTATATCCATGCTTACTTTTAGAAAGTATGCTTATAATTACTCCTCTTTTATATGAGTATTCAATAACTATAAAACTGATAAAAGAGGAAGGTAATAAATTTGAAAAATTAATTCAACAGCTTTCAATTGCACATCTGATTTTAGTACTTTACAGAGCTGGTAAGACTGCCTTTCAACTTAAGCATTATTTTCAAGAGGATGTATACAGATTTATTATAAATATTCACCTCATGTTGAAGTTTTTAACATGACAGTTCATTAAACTAAACTAACTTGTTTTGTCTTTCTGAATAAATTGACTTTTGAAAGATATTCACTGTGATAATGTAAGAATTTTACACTTACTATGTCTTCTTTAATTCCATTTTTAAAAATAGAAAGTAGCTACATATTTCACAAGAAAAATAAATTTCAAGAAGTTTATGATTCTGAATTAATAAATATTGCCATAGTTATGTAGTGAGAAGGAAAGAAAAGTACAGATACCAAAAATACAGAGGTAAATCAAAAAATTATGGTGATATACTAAAAATGCAGTCATATACCTTTGTCTTTTTATGCATTCCTTTATTTCACAAATACGTGGTGAATGCATACTAATTGCTCATTACTAACTTAGTTGTGAACGATTAGTTTAACACGTTTTTTGGCCTCAACTCACAATTAAGCAGAGAAAGCAAGTATCAAGCAATTATTTGGAATCCACTGTGTTTAGTTAAGCTATAGGGACATGACAAAAATGAACACATGAGAAAAAAAAGAAGGATCATTAACTCCAAATGAGGTGTATGTGAATGTAGGCTTTGTGTTAATTTGGGGGAAAGAAATGTAAGGGTATCAGAGAACTCTTTCCCAGAACAGAGATGCCTGTCCTAGGTTCTGTAGAGAAGATCAAAGGCTCTCACCATGGCTTTCCAATGTTGAATCAATGAGCTGGGCAAAGTTATAGGCTTGAAACAAATATGTTAAGGCAACAACAGATATAATAAAGGATTAATACAGTAAGGAAAAGAAAATAAAGTGCAACCAACACATAAACTTAGTGAAGGGGATAATGTACATATGATAGTTCATACACAGGGAGAACTTAAAACATTCACTTCTTATTCACTCACTATTTGCAAACTGAAAGCTTAGCAATTTAATACCTAAAATGATTATTTGTTCGAGGAAATCTTTAGACCAGGCATGCAAGCCCTTTGCATTACTTTGGCAATTCTCAGGGTTCTATTCTTAGAAACATAGACAAGATAAAGCTACAAAAGACTCTAGTCATAGAAAATGTTACTACGATTTTTATTTAAGTAAGGCATTTTGTTGATGAACTCAGTTATCACAATGAAAAAAGTCTTCATAAAATCTTTCCTGAAAATATAATTTAAAATATTGAAATAGAAATTGAAGTGATTACTTTTCTACTAGTCCCTAAAATTTCAAGTGTTAAAAAAAAAAAAAAAGCAGGTGAACATGGAGTCGAACCTCTGCTATTTTTTTTCTTTTAAGGAAAAACAGGACAACACATTTTTTTCTAAACCCGTCTCCCACGCACATTTTATTTTTATAGTGACAGTTAAACTGCACATTTCGTAACCTCTATCCAAATAAGTTTCCTTCTTTTCCTTCTTTCACACCTCCCACTGGTAAGTAAATACAGCCTTCTACAATGGTTTAATAAGATAATTAGGCTCTGTTTCACTGGGCACCACAGCCATTTGAGCACTCTTATCACCAGAATGCACTATTAAAGCTTCTGTCAGAATGGATTAAGTATTGCATTGCTTTTCCAAAAGTACATTCTTGCTTGCTTGGAGGAGTAAATGGAGGCCGATTCATGAAATTAGAAAAATGGTCTCTGCACACAGACTGCTCTTTACGATATTTCTGGTGTTTTTGTCATTGCTTTGTTATCAATAATTCAAATGAAATGTACTTCTATCTTTGCCTTTCCGAAGAATCTCACTGCTATTATTATAGAATCTTTCCAGTTGCTCTGCATTGTTATTATTAGATTGTATCTGCTTCAGTGCATTTTATTTACAACCATCTAAGAGCATTAGAAAATGAGCATGGTGAAGCTTACATAAATGCTGAAAATAAAACATGAAACCTTTACAACAGACTGACCCTGCTGCATGTTTAACAACCCCCCCCACACACAAAGAGAACGTATTACAGTTTCTTATCAATATGAAATGCTCTTAAGCAAATAACTGTATCCTGCATCAAAACCTGTTAATGTTTTAAAAATGAAAATCCCCATATAAGAATAACTTAAACTTCTTCCCAGGAGGTAATTTTCTTTCACAAATCACTGGTGCAAATACTGCAAAATTGTGCGTTGGACTTGAAAAGTTACGTTCATCCTTTCTTCCACTTATTTAATGTACTGCTCAAAAGCAAGCTTGAATAGAAGGCTGTTAGTGAGAAGTTATCTACTGTCCTGTGAAATTTCTTAAGTACTAGTGTCCCAAACAATATATTTTACGCACATCATATATTGTCCATAATAAGGTTTTAACTCTAAAAGTCATTTTTTTGCCCTGCTGGTTAATATGTACCAAAAGGGTACACTTCTGAACTGTTTATGTTGCTTTATACCATCCCTATATTTTGTAGATTTTTAAACCATTAAATGGGAAGAAAAATCTTTCAAATTTTGTGTTCTCTAATGAAGTTTTAGCCTTAAGAAATTAACATGAACTAGAACAAATACCTTCAAGATAAAGTGAAAAACATTAAACAGCATCCATTCAAAATTATGATAATTCACAAATTCAGCAGTGTAAAATGGCCACACAGCTCTGTGCATACACTTTGGATCCTGTCATGTTTTTTCTGATAATGGGCTTTTCCTGTCTCCAAAGAATCTGTTCCCTATGGAGCTTTGACATAGTGACTCCTATCTGTAAGAGCAACAGCTCTTTTGTGTATGTTTCTAATTCAATATCACAATGGACTCCTTTTCTGGCCTCTTAGAAGAGCAATTGATTAAAAGAAACTATCATGATTTATTCAACAATTGTGTATTGAGTCTGGAGCACTGCAGAAGGTACTATGAACGAAACAAAGATGTGCTTTTGTCCTCCATGAGTTTATAATCTAATGATAGTATATAAAAGTTACTAAACAAAGCATCAAATGCTAGGTACTTATGTGAGTATCACCAATAATAAGTGACATGCATTTTAGAGGAAAGAGCAAAGTAAACTGTGATGATTGGAAAGAAAGTTCAGGATTTTGTCACATGAACCTGAAATATAAATGATAAATGGATTTTTTATGGGTAAGAGTTACAAAAGGGAGACAGAATTCAATCTGGAGATAATATTATGATTGCTTTGACTTAAAAAGTTGATAACATGGCAGGTGAGTGACTAATCCTCAAAAACAGAATCCTATAACAGAAGGTACTTGTGCCTTTAGAAAACAAGATACTGAATTCTAGATGTCTCACATGACCTTGTATTGCTAGTTGGCACTTTGTAAGCTATTTAGTAAACTCTGGAGGTTCTGCCCTACATGAGTAAGACAGTACTGCCTCCAGGCTGACAGATAAAATCACTGTTTTATGATTTAGCTTTAATACCTGTTAGTCAAATGATCATTTTATGTTAATGACTTATGTTTTTGTCTGCTTCTCCAGAGCAGTCTCAAAATGGATTTATTTTCTGGAAATCTCTATAGACCACAGCAAATGAAAAGAGATAAGGGGCACCTGGTTGGCTCAGTCAGTTAGAATTCTGACTTCAGCTCAGGTCATGATCTCACAATTTCTGAGTTCAAGCCCCACGTTGGGCTCTGTGATGACAGCTCAGATCCTGGATCCTGTTTCAGATTCTGTGTCTCCCTCTCTCTGCCCCACCCCCACTCACACTCTGTCTCCATCTCAAAAATAAAAAAAAACGTTTAAAAAATTGTTTTAAAAAGGGAAGAGATAAAATTATTAAAGAAATAGGTGCTGAGTACGAAGTGTTATTAAGGTCAGGGAGCTCTGGAATTAGGCTACCTGGACATATTAGGCTATCTAGATCTTGATGCTCTTCTTAGTAACTGTTTAACCTGAATCCAGTCCATATCTTAGACTCCGTTTGTAGAAAGTCATAAAACCATTAGTTAAGATCATAAATCTTTTAAGGTTTTTTTAAAGTTGTTTTAGATATTATGAGTCCATTAGTTATAGAATATACTTGACCATTTTTAATTACAAAAATCATCATGTGACTATGATTAGAATTTCATTGAATCCATGGATCAATTTTTGGAAAATTGAAAACTAAGAATATTGACTGTCCTGATTCATGAAGATGATCTATTCCTTCACTTATTTAATCTTTAGTTTTAAAATTGATCAGTGTTTAATAGTTTTCAATATACAAATTTGTGACATATTTTTACAAATTTATCTAGAATTTTGTACTTATGATATTGTAAAAATAGTATTTTTTAAAAATATTCTTATATCTAATGTTAGATATAACTAATGCTTAATAGTATAATGCTTAATAGAAGTGGTGGGATAAATCTCCTTACCATGTTTATAATCTAGTGAGAGAGCATCAGGCATTAACTAGGAAATAAGAGGTGAACTACAGATTTTTTGGTAGATTTTTAAAATTAGGCTAAGGAAGTTCCCTCCATAATTGGTTACCTGATATTGCTTATTATTGATAATAATCAGGAATATATGTTAGATTTCATGAAATAGTTTTCATGAATCTCTTGGTTACCATATGGCTTTTCTCTTTTATACTTTTAATATAGGGAAGACACTGACTTTCTACAATTAAATGAATGTTTCATTTTTGGGGATAAATCCCACTTGGTCATAATGTATTACCATTTTTTATGTAATTCTTGGATTTGAATTGGTAGAATTTTTGCATCTGTATTTATATGGGATCATAATCTGTAGTATTCTTTCTCAGTCTGATTTCTCTGATATTAGAGAGTCAACATCCTTTTAAGATGAATTTTGAAGTATTACCTTCTCCGAAATTTTTTTGGATTGTTTCAGTACAGGTGGTATTTTTTATTTCCTCTTTGTTTGGTATAATTCACCAGGGGCATAATTTGGGCTAAAGCTTTCTGTTTGAGAGTGTTTTTTTTTTTTTTTAATATTTTATTTATTTTTGAGAGAGAGAGAGATAGAGACAGCATGAGTAGGGGAGGAGCAGAGAGAGAGGGAGGCACAGAATCTGAAACAAGCTCCAGGCTCTGAGCTAGCTGTCAGCACAGAGCCCGATGCGGGGCTCGAACCCACGAAAGGCGGGATCATGACCCGAGCCGAAGTCGGACGCTCAACCGACTGAGCCACCCAGACGCCCCTGCTTGAGAGTGTTTTAAATTATAAACTCAATTTCTTTAAGGTATACATGGCTAATCAAGTTCTGTACTTTTTTTGAGTAGGTTTTAATAGATTCTGTCTTTCATGAAGTTTGTCTGTTCATCTGTACTGTTAAATATAGGGCTGTAAAATGGTTCATAATATCCTCTTATTATTATTTTAATATCTGTTGGATTCTGCAGTTCTGTCACTTCTCTCATTCCTGGTTCTGGCTTGTGTGTGTGTATGTGTGTATTTTATCTTTTCCTCCTCATAACTCTGTTAAAGATTTATCAACTTGATGATTTTCTGAAAGAACCAGATTTTGTGTTTTTGGCTCTGTGTAAGGTTCGTGAATTGTTCTCTCAGCTCATTTTCGATAAATCTTTCACTAGCATTGGATGATTTGCTTTAACCTGAATGCTCACTGATACCCACTGAAGATTGATTTTCACTTAACTTTGAGATTACATTTGGAATAATCTGATTTAAAATTATGGTTATGTGTGATACAATTAAAATTGATGATTAATGAAGTGAATAGTTGAAAATGGCAGGCATCCTCTGCAACAGCCTAAATTGTGTTGTATTATGACATCCATATAGCTATTGATGGGGAGAGTCTTGACAATAGATTCATACAACATAAAAAGAGAGCATGTCAAGAGATTGCAAATACAAGACCCAATGTAATAAGTTGCATGGCAACTTGCTACAAATTATAGATGTTGATCTACGAGTTTGTATTATGAACCAGAAAGAGTAACATCTTTGATTATTTAATAATGGATAATTAATAATATAACACTTTTGTGTCTTTCTAGGGCATCATAAAATATTTCAGAACAAGATAGTTTTTCTTTAAATTTCATTCTGTTCTAAAGAGTTGAAAGCAGCAACACGGGTTAAGGTATCTTACAGATAGTCAAGCCAAGAAAAACAAATATGAATGTAAAGCCATAAAAATGCAAAATTAGTAATATTTTTATTTTTAAATTTGCAAAAGTATTTTCATGAATCAAGTAGAGTATTATCCAAATAATTTCATGTACTTAATCAAATGACTTAAAAGGCATATATTTGCATAAATGTATTTTTAGTTTATTAGGGTCCAGATTCAGGGAATCTCTAGTATTGTGTGATGTATGGCATATCCCTGCTGCGTTTACTGTGCCAAAATGTACAATAAACCTTATTAAATTTTCTGAGTTACTAGAGTTTCACCAATTCCTGTCAGATGGTAAAGATGGCTCATTCTTTAAACTATGCTCTCTGGTACAAATTCATTGCAATAGTAAATAATAAAAATAATTAGCCCCAAATACTTAACACTGTTCCAAAAAGGTAGGCATCATCTTGAATTAGAAATGAAACAGAATCGTAAAGCAGGTAGGGATGAAGGTATTGGTCTGCTGAGTATTGGCCCAGAAATGATCTTTGGCCATTGAAAATTCAACACCTCTGCAATGAAATAATAGGGATTAAAAGTTCACCATGAAAAGCACAGGAAGAAAGCACACTCACTGCTTGGATTCAGAGACTGGGGTGGACAGGCTACCAATATAAATAAGCCAAAAAAAAATCAACAAATTAAAATTTCTTCTCATCCTTCTAAAAAGGATGAGCACATAAGATGACAGAGGGAATACAAAGTAAAAAAAAAAAAAAGTTTTCCTATTCAAAATAGGCAATCATTTTGTGTTTTCTGTTGGGATTTAGGAGTTTTCTATGTATTCAGGATACTAACAGCTTATCAGATAGATTTTGCAAATATTTCTAACATTTTCTGGGTGGTTTGAGGCTGTTTTCCCACCCCCAGCTTTACTGAGGTATAATTGACATGTAACATTGTGTAAGCATGAGACGTAAAATGTATTGATTTGATACACCACTATATTGCAAAATGATTACCATTATAGTATCACATCATATCACATAATTATCATTTCTTTTTTTATGGTGGCAAAATTTAAGACTTACTCTCCTAGCAACTTTCAATTATATAATATAGTATTGTTAACTGTAACAACCACAGTGTACATTAGATCCCAGAATTGATTCGTCTTATAATAGAAAGTTTGTATCTTTGACCAACATCTCCCTATTTCCCTTAACGCCCTGAAAACGACCATTCCACTGTATGTATCTATGAGTTCAGCTTTTTAAGATTACATATTTTATATATACATATATATATATAAAACAGGTATAATATATATAGGTGATATCATATAGTACTTGTTTTTCTCTGACTTATTTCACTTAACATAATGCCTTCGGGATCCGTCTATGTTGTCTCGCATAATAAGATTTCCTTCTTTCCTATTGTTGAATAATATTCCCTTTTGTATATTATCACAACTTCTATATCCATTCATCCATCGTAGGACACATAGTTTATTTCCTAATCTTGGCTATTGTGAATACTGCTACAATAACATGGGAATGCAAATATCTCTTTGAGATCCTGTTTGTTTTTTAATGTTTATTCATTTTTGAGGGGGGGAGACAGAATGAGTAGGGGAAGGGAAGGGGCATAGATAGAGGGAGACACAGAATGCAAAGCAGTTTTCAGGCCCTGAGCTATGAGCACAGAGCCTGATGCAGGGCTCGAACTCATGAGTCTTGAGATCAGGACTTGCGCTGAAGTCAGATTCTTAACTGACTGAGCCACCCAGGTGCCCCTGAGATCCTGTTTTTATTTCCTTTCGATATATACCCAAAAGTGGGATTCATGGATCATATGGTAATTCTATTTTTAATTTTTGAGGAAATTTCATATTGTAGCTGTTCCAAGTTACATTTCCACTGACAGCGCACAAGGGTTCCCTTTTCCCCCCACATTCTCACCAACACTTGTTATCACTTGTCATTTTGATGATAGCCATTCTAAAAGGCATGAAGTGATATCTCACTGTGGTTTTGATTTGTATTTCACTGATGATTAGTGATATTAAACAAATTCCATGTACTTGTTGGGCATTTGGGGGTCTTCTTTCAAAAAATAGCTATTCAATTTGATCACTTTTTCTTTGGATTTTTTGTTCCTGTTGAATTGTAGGAGTTCTTTATTTATTTTGGATATTAGCCCTTTATCAGATTTATAATTTGCAAATATATCCTTTATCTCAAATGGGTTTTCACCACTGCATTGAAAGAAACATAGTCCATGTAAAGACCCATTTCTCTCACAGAGTCTGACTTTGTTCCTGTATAGTGTATATAAGGGAAAAGAGTCCAGGTGGTGGTTTCTGCTCCACCCTCTGCGGTGGCTATTCCACTTTTCCAGTGTCGTACTAGAAAAAAATGCTTTCTTGTGACTCACCAATATTTTTGTGAGTTCCAGATGGGAGGTGTGATGAAATCTTACATGAGAGCATCTGGACCTCCACACTCTTTCTAACTTAATCTACTTAAACTCTTACTTTTGTGCAACTCTATCTGTTCTATATATAAGTACCGCATTCTCAGCACTTCCTACATGTGCTGTGTGTCCTTAGATTTGGGGTGAGTTGATTGTCCTAGGACCTCAGCACTCTGAAGGGTTCAGGAAAAGTTGTGAAATTGGATTTTGTTTGCCTTTTGTTCAATTCTATTGGGATATAATTGACATACAACATGGTATAAGTTTAAGATGTATAGCATAATGACTTGATTGACATACATTGTGAACTAATTGCCACAATAGTTGACATCCATCATCTCCTATAGAGAGAGTAAAAGGAAAAAAAAATGCTTTTTAGCTTGTGATGAGTAGGATTGACTCTTAGCAACTTTCAAATATTATACAGCAGTGTTAGCTATAGTCACAATATAATACATTACATTCCCGGTACTTATCACCACAAGTTTGTACCTCTTGACCACCTTTGCCTAGATCTAGCTTCCCCACAATACCATACACTCCCTATCTCTGGTCACTACAAATCTGATTTCTTTTCCTATGATTTTTTTAAAAGTCCACATAAAAGTGGGATCATATGGTATTTATCTTTCTCTGACTTCGTTCACTTAGCATAATGACTTTAAGGTCCATCCAGGTTGTCACAAATGACAGAATTTCTTTTCTCAGAGCTGAAAAATATTACATTGTATGAATAGAGCATACTTCTTTATCCCTTCATTTGTCAGTGAATACTTAGTTAGTTTCCATGTGTGGCTATTGTAAGTAATGCAGCTATGAAGATGGGGGTGCTAATATTCCCTCAACATAGTGATTCTGCATCCTTAGGATATATACCCAGGAGTGGATTGCTGGATATATGGTAGGTCTCCTTTTACCTTTTTGATGAACCTCCGTATTTTCTGTCTGGCTATATCGATTTACCTTCCCATCAACTGTGCACAAAGTCTCCTTTTTTTCCCACATCCTAGCCAGGATTTTTTATCTCCAGTCTCCTTTTTTTCTTAAAGTTTGTTTATTTTGAGAAAGAGCACAAATCAGGGGAGGGGCAGAGAGACGGAGAAAGAGAGAGAATCTCAAATGGGCTGATTTTTATGCCAGTACCATACTGCTTTGATTACTGTAACTTTATAATAGAATTTGAAATCGGAAAATGTGATGCCTGCTACTTTCTTTCTCAAGATTGCTTTGGCTACTCAGGGTCTTTTGTGGTTGCACACATTTTTTAGGATTTTTGTTCCACTTAGGTCAAAAAGAAATGCCACTGGAATCTTGACAGGAATTGCATTGAATTTATAGATGGTTTGGGGTAGTGTGGACATTTTAACAATATTAATTCTTCAAGTCCATGAACATGGGATACTCCTTTTTTTATGTGTTCAATTTCTTTCATCAGTACTTTTTAATACAGGTATTTCAACTAATTGGTTACTTTTATTCTAAGTATTTTATTGTTGTTGCTGATATTGTAAATAGAATTAATCATTTCTTAGTCTAATAAGTTCTTACTATTTGCCTTTATTTTTTAATAATAGTATCAAAATTCTTTTATTTTCTTACTATTTCTTTTTTTTTTTACTAATAGTTTATTGTCAAGTTGGTTTCCATATAACACCAAGTGCTCATCCCCACAAGTGCACTCCTCCAAGCCCATCTCCCCCCNGGAGGTTTTCCAGACTTCTTCCTGTGATTGATTTCAAGTTTCCGAGCATTGTGACCTGAAAGTGTGCATGGTATGATCTCAATTCTTTTATATTTATTGAGGGCTGCTTTATGTCCAGTATGTGATCTGTCTTGGAGAATGTGCCATGCACACATGAGAAGAAAGTGAATTCCCTGGCCTCAGGATGTAGAGTTCTAAATATATCTGTCAACTCCATCTGGTCCAATGTGTCATTCAAGTCCATTGTTTCTTTAGTGATTTTCTGTCTGGTTGATCTATCCATTGCTGTAAGTGAGTATTAAAGTCCCCTGCTCTTAGCACATTCTTACCTATAAGATTGTTTCTGTTTGTGATTAATTGTTGTAAATATTTAGGTGCTCCCATATTCGGTGCGTAGACATTTATAATTGTTCTTCCTGATGGATGGACCCTGTAATTATTATAAAATGCTTTTCTTCATCCCTTGTTGTTGTCTTTCATTTAAAGTCCAGTTTGTCTGATATAAGTATTGCTACTCCAGCTTTCTCCTGTCTGTTCAGGAAGTGTTCTTCAGATGTTGTCTCTTGGTGTCTCTTGTTGAGCACTTGGTTATTTTGTTTCCCTACTGGTAGTGGTATTTGGGACTCTCCACCATGTGTAGTTGGGCTTATTTCTTGAGGCAGCCCTGGAAAAGGAAAACAAACAACCACAGAGGGAACACAGGTACACAAACACACAGACAAAACGAATAAACACGCAAACCCAGGCCTAGGTAAAAACAGCTACAACAACAACAAAACAGGTATCTGGAGGGGATGGGCGTGGTTTGGTGTAGACAGGTCCTGTCTCCACTGTGTCAGTTGGCCTCTCTGAGGCCCCGACTTGGTGGCTGTGGGGAGAAGAATGGCGTCGCCACAGTCCCTTCTCAGTCAAGCGTTGCAAATCACTTCTTAGGTCTGATCTCTGTGCTGAGGATGTAGCCTGGGTGGGCTGAGTTCTATGCCCCACACCCTGCCTGTTTCCAGGTCCCAGTCCGCAGGCTTTGTTATACCGCCCTGAACAGTCCCACAGGTCGCTGCTTCCCTGTTGTGGGGGGTTTATTGGGGGGTGGGGGAAGTGTCGCAGCCTCAGATCTGCTGGGGTTAAGCAGGGATACAACCCGAGTGCATTTGGGGAAGTAGCGACTTCAGGTCCACAGAGTCCACATCGCCACAGCGTGCTGCGGCCACTTCAGTGGGCAGCTGTCTGTTGTGTGCATCGCCGCCACTTCACCGGATGCCAGCACTGCTTCACCGGGTCGCCGCCACCGCTGTCGCGCACGCCGCCGCTGCTTCCCTGGTGCCGGGACCGCTGCTGCAGGTGTTGCTGCCTCTTCACCGGGCCACCGCCGCCACGGATGGTGCTGGGCGCGGGGCAGTTCAGTTATTTGGCGCCTTCTGGGAGCAGGCACCTAGTTTAAAGTCACCCCAGCCCGAGCTAAAAAGCACTCTCTTTCCAAGCTGAGGTTTTTTTCTTCTCCAGGGACAGTTCTATGAGCACCCTCAGCTTTTCTTTCCTTTCCCCTGGACTCGCGGCAGCTCGCCACCACTCGCTGGTTTATCACTCACCGCAGCAGCTGCATGCAAGCTGGGTTCCCTCCCCGCCCTCCATATCTCTGGGTCCCGTCCTGCTTTTATTTTCCCCAGTTCACACTCACGCACTTATGAGGTTTCCTTCCCAGTGTGCTCTGCCTCTTTCTCTTCCCAAACTCCTGTAGCTCAGTGTCCTATGACTTCAGGTCTCTCTGTTTGAGAGATGGTGCAGGTGAAATGTACGAGCTCCCTACTTCTCCGCCATCTTACCCCCTCCGCCCATCAAAATTCTTTTTAGTTCTCCCCTTCCCAAGGGTAAATACTTAATTTTTTGCTCATGTTTAATAAACAATCACTGGATGTTCATAAAATATATATTATTTTTCCAAATAGTTTTGTGAATTTTACTTAGAGTATTTGTAATGTGATGTTTTGGATTATGGGAATGCATATGGGAATCACCCTTCCTGGTAAAAACCACTTTCTTGACGTATGATTGACATACAAAAAGCTTTCCATATTAATGTATACAACTTGATGAGTTTGGAAATACATATGCAGCTGTCAAATCATCACCATAATCCATAATCAATGCCATAACCATATCCGTTTCCTCCAAAAGTTTTCTCTTGCCCTTTTTTGGTGTGTGTGTGTGATAAGAACATTTAGTGTAAAGATATACCCTCTTAGCAAATTTTTAAACGTATAATACAGTACTGTTAATTGAAAGTACTATGGTATACAATAAATTCTAGAACTTGTTCATCTTGAATAACTGAAATGTTGTACCCTTTTTACTAACACTTACTTGTCCCCCCATCCACCCAGCTCCTGGTAACTACTATTCCACTCTCTGCCTCTTTGAATTTGACTATATTAGATTCCTGATATAAATGGGATCATGTAGTATTTGTTTCTCAGAGTCTAGCTTATCTCACTTATAATGGGCTCCAAGATCAGCCATGTTGTCACAAATGACAGGATTTCTTTTTTTAAAGGTTGAATAATATTCCATTATATATATACACCCCATTTTCTTTATCCATTCATCCGTCAATGGGCACTTAGGTTGCTTCCATACTTAGGTTTTTGTGAATATTGCTGCAATGAACATGGGAATGCAGATACCAGTGTGAGATTCCAATTTCAATTATTTTTGATATATACCCAGAATTGGGATTGATGGATCATGTACTAGTCCTAGTTTTAATTTTCTGAGAATTCTCTGTAATGTTTTCTATAGCAGCTGAATCAACTTGCATTCCCATTACAAATGTAGAAAGCTTTCCTTTTCTCCACATCCTTGCCAAAACCTGTTACATTTTGTTTTTGATAACAGTCATCATAGTAAGCATAAAGTGACATCTCATTGGGGGTTTGATTTTCATTTTCCTGATAATTAGTGGTGTTAGGCACCTCTTCATATACTTGTCAGACATTTGTATATCTTCTCAGAGAAATAAATACTCAGGCCTTTTGCCCATTTTTAAATTACTTTGTCTTTTTCCTTTTTTATATTTTATTTATTTTTTTGGTATAGGGTTGTAAGAGTACCTTATATATTTTGGATATTAATCCTTTGTCAGGTGTATTGTTTGCAAATATTTTCTCCCATCCTTTGGGTTGCCTTTACCCTTTTTTATTTCCTTTACTATGCTAGGAAGCTTTTAGTTTGTTATTTGATTTTTTTATTTGTATGCTTGCTGCCTCTGCTTTTAGTATCATATGCAAGAAATCACTGAAAGGCCAATGTCAAGTATTTTCCCTATGTTTTCTTCTAGGTGTGTTGTAATTTCATGACTTACATTTAAATTTTATCCATTTGGGGTTGGCTTTTGTGTTGGGTATAAGGTCCAATTTCATTCTTTTGCATAGGAATATCCAGTTTTCTCAATTTATTAAAGAGACCAACCTGTACCCTTGTGTATTCTTAAAACCTTTATCAAAAATAAATGGACAATTTAATCACATGGTGAAATGTCATTGAGTTTGGAATCCTGAACCTGCTTTATGATTATGTTAGCCTTCCTTTATGACTGAATAGAGCTGATATTGTGGAAAGGAAAAAAATAATTGACCGTATCTTTGCAAGTTTTATCTGACCTCCATTCCACTGGCATGTGCCTGTTCTTAAGCCAGTACCACGCTTTGAATAATATAGCTTGTGATATAGTTTGAAATCATTAAATGTGAGGACTCCAGCTGTCATTCGTGCTCAAAATTAGTTTGTCTATTAAGGGTTTTTTTGTGGGTTTTTATTTTAATTTTTTTAATGTTTCATCTGTTTCTGAGAGAGAGAGAGAGATAGAGGCAGTGTGAGCAGAGGAGGGTCAGAGAGAGAGGGAGACACAGAATCTGAAACAGGCTCCAGGCTCTGAGCTGTCAGCACAGAACCCATGGTTTTGGAGCTCACAAACCATAAGATCATGACCTGATCTGAAGTCAGACGCTTAGCCGACTGAGCCACCCAGGCGCCCTGGGTTTTTTGTGGTTTTATATGAATTTTAGGATTTTTTTTTCTCTTTCTGGTAAAAGTATCTTTGGGAAAGTGATTGGGATTTCACTGAGTCAGTAGATTGCTTTTGGTTATATGGACATTTTAACAATGTTAACTCATCCAATCCATGAACACCAGTTATCTCTCTATTTGCTTGTGTCTTTTAAACATTTCCTTCCTCAGTGTTTTAAAGTTTGTGTTGCACAATTCTTTTACCTCCTTTTTTAGGTTTACCCCTTAAGCAATTTATTCTTTTTGAAGCTATTGTAAATGAGATAATTTCTTGATACCCTTTTCAGATAGTTTGCTGTTAGAGTATAAAAATTAAACTAATATTTGTATGTTGATTTTACATCCTGCAACTTCAGTGAATTCGTTTTTATCTAACAGTTTGTGTGTGTGTGTGTGTGTGTGTGTAATCTTTAGAGTTTTCTATGTATAAGATCGTGTCATCTGCAAACAGATAATTTTATTCTTCCATTTTCATTTGGATGACTTATATCTCTTTCTTGTTTAATTGCTCTGGCTAAAACTTCCAATACTATGTTGAATATAATGGTGATAGCGGGCACCCTTGCCTTGTTCCTCACCCTAAAGGAAAAACTTTCAGAATTTCATTATTGAGTATAATGGTTAGGTTTA
The DNA here is from genome assembly GCF_008692635.1 of Crocuta crocuta. Classification (NCBI taxonomy): domain Eukaryota; kingdom Metazoa; phylum Chordata; class Mammalia; order Carnivora; family Hyaenidae; genus Crocuta; species Crocuta crocuta. Next base: position 359,876 of record NW_027528807.1, read on the forward strand.
GGTTTTTCATACATGGGTTTCCTTGTGCTGAAGTAAACTCCTTCTGTATCTAATCTATTAAAATTTTTTAAATCATGGAAATGGTATTGATTTGTAAACTTATTTTTATGGCATTTATTGAGATCATCAAGGGACTTTTATCCTTCATTCTGTTACTGTGGTATATCACATTGATTCATTTCTATCTGTTGAGTCAGCATGGCATCCCAGGAAAATTACCATTTGATTATGGTATATAAACCTTTTAGTGTGCTGTTGAATTTTCTTTGTTAATGTTTTGTTGAGGATTTTTCATCTATGTCTATAAAGGATACTGGCCTGCAGTTTTCTTTTTTAATGGTACCTTTGCCTGGTTTTGGTATCAAGGTGAGGCTGTCCTCATAAGATAAGTTCAGAAGTGTCCCCTCCTTTTCCATTTTTTGAAAGATTTTAAAAGGATTGTTGTTAATTCTTCTTTTTATGTTTGGCATATTTCACCAGTGAAATCATCTAGGTCCTGGGCTTTTGTTTTCTTTACTTTTTTTTTTTAATTTTATTTTTTAGGTAGTCTTTACACCAACATAGGGTTCGAACTCACAATCCCTGAGATCAAGAGTCTCATGTTCCACTGATAGAGGTGGTCAAGCACCTCCTGGACTTTTTTTATTGGGAAAAATTTTTAAATTACAGAGTCATTCTCCATATTTGTTATTACTCTTTTTAGGTTTTTGATCCCTACCTTTGCACCATATCCCCCCTGCCCCCTGCCACACCCCCCATACACCAGGCTTTGTTTGTTTCTAAATGTGGCAGGTGCCTGCTTCCCACCAAGAGAATATCAGCAGACATGAAATTTGTCCATTTAGGTAGGGCTTTCAAGAAGTGGAGGGTATCATCTGCATACTCTCCTTATCCTTCTACAACCTGATGTGCAAATATCATCTGCATACTCTCCTTATCCTTCTATGACCTGATGTGCAAAATTATATACAGTATTAGGCAAGAGAGAAGTCTGGAGATGTTTCAAAAGAAGCCTCTATTCTTGATTCCATTTTGGCAGGTTGTATGTTAACTAAGGATTTATCCATTTCTTCGCTATCGTCCATTTTGTTGGTGTACAAGTGTGCACAATAGGCATTTATGGTCTTTTTAAAAATTATAAAATATGGTCTTTTAAAAAAATTACATGGTTATAATGTCTCTTCTTTCATTTTTTAAATTTTTTGAGTCTCTTCACCTTTCTTTTTCGATAGTATAGCTATGGGTTTGCCAAATTGGCAAAAAGCCAACTCTTAGTTTCATCAGTGTTTTCTATTTTTCAATTCTCTGATTTATTTCTGCCCCAATGCTTATTTTCTTCCTTCTGCTAATTTTGGACTTTTTCTTTCTCTTCTTGCTTGAGGTGTAAAGTTAGATTGAGATCCCTCTTTGGTCAGCTACAACATATTTGACATATGGCATTGTGTATGTTTCAGGTGTACACTATGTTGATTTAATACATTTACATATTGTAATATGATTCCCAATGTAGCATTAGTTAGCACCTCTATCATGCTACATAATTATTTCTATTTTTGTGGTAGAGATAATAGTATCTATTCTCTTAGCAAGTTTGAAGACCATATGATACTCTTTCTATATTCACTCTACTGTGCATTAGATCTCTAGGATTTATTTATCTACCAGTTGTAAGTTTGTCATCTTTCTTGTTTTTTAATGTAGGTATATATCACTATAAATTTTCCTCTTCCTACTGTTTTTGCTGCATCCCATAAGTTTTGGTGTGCTGAATTTTCATTTTCATTTGTGTTGATGTATTTCCTGATTTACTCTGTGATTTTTTTCTTTGACCCATTACTTGTTCAAGAGTGTATTACTTAATTTCCATGTATTTGTGAATTTTCCTGTGGTTTTTTATGCATTGATTTTTCACTTTCATTCCACTGTGATCAGAAAAGATACTTGGGATACTTTCAATTTTTAAAAATTGGTTAACATTTTGAAACCTAGCCTGTGATCTATCCTGGAGAATGTCCCATGTGCACTTGAGAAAAAATGTGTGTTTTGCTCCTGTTGGATGGAATGTTTTGTACGTGTCTTTTGGGTCCATTTGTTGAAGTATTTTTCGAGTATTCATTGAGTTTTCCTCTGGATATTCCATCCATTGCTGAAAGTGGGATATTGAAGTCTCCTACTATTACTGTATTGCCATCTACTTTTCTCCTCAGGTCTGTCAATGTTTGCTTTATGTATTTAGGTGCTCTGATTTAGGTACATCTATATTTTGGGGAATGGCTGCCAGGGTTTGCATGTTTGTTATTGAGATCCAGGTGCCAGTGCTGTGAGTCCTTATCCCTTTCCTTTGTCCTTAGCTGCTCCAGAAGATGTAGCTATACCGATTCCGTCGATATTCTGGTTAAGTGAGGCAGAAGCAGACCTCTTAGCAGTGTCCTCTTAGCATGTGGCTCTCCCTCCCCTAAGGAGAAATTGCAGCCTAAGCATTTTCTGTCAGTGCTGAGTAGTACAGAGTATGGAGGCATGTCACTGATAAAGTGAAATGGTTCTCACTATGTTCAATGTGGTCGTTCTCAGATTTTATGTCCACGAGGTTACTGGTGCCACCAAAATGGACTCTAAAGCTTCAACAAAGGTATTTTGGTCTATGGTTAGTTGTTAAATCAGGGTTTCTGTGAGGCTAAGAAGACTGGCATCTCCTATTCCACCATCTTGAGGATGTCACTCCCAAGAATATTTTTCTTAGAGAGTGTGAGGGTGAGCACAAGCGAGGGAGGGACAGAGAGAGAAGGTGACAGAGTATCTCAAGCAGACTCCACATCCAGCACAGAGCCCTCCATAGGGCTCCCTCCTCTCAGGACTGTGAGATCATGACCTGCGCTGAAACCAGGAGTTGGATGCCTAACAGATTGAGCCACCCATGCTCAATATAATGTCTTCGTATATCTTGTGCTTCTGAGGTTTTTAAGATATGCAAATACAAGTGAGAAAAACAGTGGGGGAGGGACATAAAAACAGCTATAGGAAGGAGATAGGTATTATGGAAATGCATCTGAAGTATGGTTATAGTTTATAAAATTACCATCTTATATTAATGTTTCTCTAATTTGTTACATTTACTCCTGATTGTGTATGTATGGAGAAGCAGAGGGAGTTCATTAACTAATTCTTTATATTTTTCCTCTTCCAAAATGTACTTGTTAATTATGGCTATGCTATTGGATGCGATGTTTACAATCATGTGTCTCAAATATATAGAGAAGACATTTTTTAAAGAATCTCACATCTGGGGGGTTTCTTTCATCAATCTCTATAGAAAAGAAAAAATAAAATGAGAGTGAACACTCCTTTCAGGAGCAATACCCATATTCTTTACCAGTAAGGATACAATCATTTAAGTGACTTTATTCTTTGTCTTCTAATAGCCTTGCCTGGTGAAAGAATGTATTGAACAAAATCTCCCTTTGTATTAGTCATTTCACTTAAGTGCATATTTTGTGCATATTCAATTGTGACAGATTTTGAAGAAATATGGCTCTGTGCCCAGGTAATTAACTTCAAATTTGGGGTGATATGGTACTAGCGATAAATCTACTCCTAATATAATAGAAACTTAGGATAATGAAATTAGACTATTGTATAGTGTTTCAGTTAGCTCCCGTTACTTCTCTCGGTGAGGCTCCAATAAATACTTGAACTTATTTGGGTGGTTTTCAGTTTTATTGTTAACATTTCTCCATTAATAATTTCTTAGTAGCTGGTTTCAATGGGCAAAAACATCCATTAGGCTTAGAGACTATATCACTGGTCTTCAATATAACACCAGTCTTCAATAATTATTTGACTTTAGGAGGGCAGTATGAAGATGTATGAAGTGTATGAAATATGAAGTATAAAAAGAGAACTGGCTTGTTTTATTCAAGTGATTCTCTGGCAGCAGCCTTGATTTATAACCTCCCAACATCTCCCTGACACATCTATAAAAACAGGAGAGCATTCAGACAGTCACAGTCTTCCCACTCTCAAATAAACATGGTTCAAATAAATAGCCATAATCTAGAAAAAAATAAGTAATACAAAACTTATGAAGCTACTTGAACCTAATGTGCTATTCTAACTGGAGCAAAAGTATTTCTCCTGGATAATGGGAGTAAACTAATTACCCTTTCTAAATTATATATTCCCAAATTCAAAAGTGGAATACACACACACACACACACACACACACACTTCTCTCACCTGGCAAACGGGTCTTACTATGCAGGTGGGATAGTTAAGGTGTTATGGCCACATTTAAATGCTGTCATTTCAGTATTTGGCCAGAAATTACTCATGACTAAAAAGGGAAATGTTTGATGAAAATGGAGTTTGGGTAGGGATGTGTGGAAGGTACTAAGAGTGGGATATTGCATTTTAGCTGAGCATTTTCTCAAAACATAAGGCATGGAGAGTAAGGATAAAAAGAGTTGTGGAAGTAAAAATTGGAGTTGGCTATGCTTCTCAATATTAGAATTACTAAGAGCTTTTCCATTGAGAAGATAGGAAATTGCTGAAAACGACTAGACACTGGGAGTTAATTCATTAATTTATATAACAAATAATAATTGGTGCCTTGAGAGCCAAGAACCATCATAGATGCACTGAGAGGAGTCGTAAACTAGCCAAAAATTGTTCTCCTAGAACATTTTTGTGGTGGTGGAAGGTGGTACAATTATTAATAAACATATACAAAAATAATTATAGATATTATTAAATACTTTTAAGGAATAAAACATAATAATTGAAAATAGAAGCTGGTTAGAAAAAAAGGTAAATAACTATTTTATGTAGGATGATCCAGGAAGTCCTTTCTACATAGAGCATGATGTTTAAGGTATGAATAATAAGGAGGGTTTTCCAGGCAAAAGAAATAATTATAAAGACTCCAACACAGAAATGAATGTGGTACATTTTAAAATAGGTAACAGGCTGTTTTAATGAGACTATGTATGCTGCCATTTTTATTGACCTCTACTATAATAAGTATCAAAGTCAGGATAAGTCATATCTGTTTTTTCAGAGGAAATTTCTAAGGACCTTTTTCGCTAATCTTGATCTCATTATCTACGGTAAGATTTTTCCTAAACATCAGAGAGGAAAGACAAGGCTATTAGGAAAGATGCTGGGACAGTGGGTCTCAGACCCCACTGGGGAAGAAGTAGGAGAGTAAAACCTTGAAACAACCTTCTGAAAAGACTATAAATCGACCATTAAGTGAAAGTGGGAGAAGTAAGCAGTGCTTTGGTGTCCTTGTGAGACTTGTTTGCTCATCATCCTGGTCGCCAATAGAAAGAAGGCTAGTGTGTCAAGGACATGGAGAATTAGGTCTCGATTGCGGAGGTAGAAAATGAAGTTAGAGAAACGTCAAGGGCCAGGTCGTGCAAGCCTTGTGAAAGTGTGGATCACATTCTGAACTCCTAGGAAAAGCAGAGGGGAAATGAAAGGTTCCTCCTGGCTTTTGGGTAGAAAATGGACACTGGCCGGCCGAGCGTGAGAGCTTGAATTTCGTGAAGTGGTTGATGCAGTAGCTCCTGGTGACTGCCTACTGCATCTGGGAGACAGAGATGGGCTTTGCTCATAGCTGGCAACCTCTTCCTGCTGCTGCTACAAACGGTAACAGCTGGGAGATGACGCCAGCTTGCAGGCAGAAAAAAAAGATGGCTTCAAGGACAACCTCTGCACTGTCTGCAGGAAAGCAATAGATGATATAAGTCGCCACCAAGGATTAATGAAAACAAAATCAAACCTGTAGCATTTATTTTTTTTAAAATGCAGAAGAGGGGACATAAACATTGTTGTGAAGAAACTAACTCTGAGTATATACTTACTGTACCTATTACATGGCAGTGTTGAAATTGTCAATGGTTAGAAACAGAGTTGTCAAACATTTTTACGAACTGGAGAAATGTATTTAATTTGGCAGATGTATGCAAAGCTCATTCACAATGTCGGTGAAAACAGTGACCTACCAGGTAGTGGGTTTAAGACCAGATCTTTTTAAAAAGAGGTAAAAATACTAGTTACTAAGAAAAATGGCCTAACTTTGAGTTACCCAGAAAATGAAGATTTAAAAATTAGTGAAATATTATTTTTAATTGTTTTTTAAATGATTTTCTAAAGCTTTATTTATTGCAGCACCTGTGTGGCTCAGTTGGTGAAATTCCAACTTAGGTTCAGGTCATGATCTTACAGTTAGTGAGTTTGAGCCTCCCGTCGGGCTCTGTGTTGACAGCTTAGAGCTTGGAGCCTGCTTTGGATTTTGTGTCTCCTTCTCTCTCTGCCCCTCCCACGCTCGCACTCTCTTTCTTAAAAATAAAGTTTAAAAAATAGCATTAAAAAGTTTTTTTATTATTTTGAGAGAAAGAGGAAGCACAATCATGGGAGGAGTGGGGGTTGGAGAGAGAATCCCAAAGATTCTCCACACTGTCAGCGCAGAGCCTGATGCGCGGATCAAACTCAAGAAACCAAAACTGTGAGATCATGAACTGTGCCGAAACCAAAAGTCAGACGCTTAATAAACTGAGCCTCCCAGGCGTCCCCCACCCCCTCTCCCTGACATATTATTTTTAAGTTAAATGTGTCAAGTAACAAATATAAATTTTAAGACTGCAGTGTTCTATCAGCCTTTTATAAGGTGATATTTTTATGCACTGTAGGTAGAAGTTAGTTGGTAGAATGTTAATGGAAGGCATGTGACATATTTAGGAAGAGATAGAGGAGATTCGTACTTCTGCCCCACTGACGCTACCTCTATTAATATAGCCTAAGGAAACAATCAGTAGAAAATATAGGTTTGTAAAGCAAATGCCAAAATCTTACAGTGATTTGATTGAGAGTGGTGGATATAAGGATCCACATTTTTTATACGTTTTAAAATATGCTTATAAATTTGGTGCAGAATCTACCAACAGCATGAGGAGGGTTGTAATAAGAAAATAGTTTTATTTAAGTATTTCAACTAGTATTCAAGCTTTGGAAACAGAAGGGTCCTAGCTAGGTAGCTTAAATTGGGTGAATTTCAATTACCTTATCTCTAAAATGGCAATAATTACACTCATAAAATTTTTTATAGCTAGTAGTACTTATTAGTAATAAATACTTTAAACAACATGCTAGTCACATAATATGGTGTGGTTAAATAAATTACATATATTTTAACAAATACAGATACACTATTCATATAATGTGAATTACAGCTGTCAGAAAATATTTAACATCAAGGGAGAATGTACATGATGCCTTAGAAATACAAGCAAGCAATAAGATTTTAGTCCTATTATGATTCTGTTTTGAAAAAAATACATATATGGATAGACATCAAAATATGGAAAGGTAATTCCTATGGTTGGACAATGGATGATACATTTTCTTTTTATTTTATCCCATTGATTTTACACATCTTCTTTAATGTTCATATGCCATTATTATGTCTAGAAAATTAATATTTACTTTTATAAGTCAAATACTAATAATACCCACCTTTATGATTTATTTTGAAGTTTAAGTGAGATAATGCATAGAAGTTTTTGCTGGATATATTCAATACATATCATTACCCCTTACATGGAATTTGGCTTCCTATAGTTCTAAAATAACAGAAATAGACTAAATTAGTCTTCAGGCTCTGCAACCTCAGAATTCTATGATTTGCTTTCAAGACACTGTGAGTGCAGACACCCTGGATATCTGGGCAGAGTGAAGTTCAATTGTCCCTGAACAAGAACTGATCTCCTAAGTAAGATATGTGACAATTTAAGCAACACAGTGCACTATCCACAAACATTAGCTCTCTATGTTGATTAAAGTGATTCTAATTTGCCATTTATGAGGCAAACACATATCTGATATAAAGTAACATCACATTTTGATTTTTTTAAAGAAAACTTTTGAAACTCTCAACATGTAATTTTTAGGATATAAAACTCAAAACTGAAAAAGGATGTGATATTTTTGTGCCATGACTTTGATATACCATTCACTTGTTCGATGTGCTCCAGGCTTCTTTCAAACAAATTCGATGCTTGAATTTTTTTTACTACAATTATTTTCTGTGCACAGTGAAGCCTCAGTAATTATTGTTGACTCACTGAGTTATAATAGGAGGTAAACAGAATAATAAAATCAGGCAAGCATTTTATGTGGACCTTTTATAGATTAGCAAAGTTCAATAAGAAGATGTCATATCAAATTTTTGCTTAAAGGCTCAAGTAATAGTTCAAATCAAATGTCCATGTTCATGATATAATTCCTTCTTCAAATTATTTAAATAATAAATTCAAAAACCAATAATTGTGATGATAAAAATAAAAACAATGTATTCAAATTTATTTAAAAAAGTTTTTCAATGTTTTACTTATTTCTGAGAGGGAGAGAGAAGGGCAGCATGAGCAGGCGAGGGTCAGAGAGCGAGGAAGACACAGAATCCCAAGCAGGCTCCAGGCTCTGAGCTGGCTGTCAGCACAGAGCCTGACATGGGGCTCGAACCCACTAATCGTGAGATCATGACCTGAGACAAAGTCAGACGCTTAATTGACTGAGCCACCCAGGCACCTCTCAAATTTTAAAATATTATGAAAATAAGAAAAAGCTCATTTTAGGACTGTACTGAAGAAATTATTGAAATTCCACTTAATTTTCTTGTATTTATCTTTGTTGGAGTTCTATTTGAAAAATATGAAAACATTTTTAAAAATTTCATAAATGGGATAATTGCATTTTCTTTAAGAAGCATATGGGTCAACTAGTTGGTTCAGTCAGTTGAGCATCTGATTCTTGGTTTAGGCTCAGGTCATGACCTCAGTTTCCTGAGCTCAAGCCCCATGTTGGACTCTGTACTAGCAGCACAGAGCCTGCTTGGGATTCTCTCTTTCCCTCTCTCTGCCCCTCCCTTGCTCACAAGCTGCCTCTTTCTCTCTCAAAAATAAATAAACTTTAAAAAGGAGCATATCTATTAATATTTTATAGTTAATTAGTAGAGTTTAAATGATTGTACTATAAGAAATAGGAGCCAGGCATAAGCAATTGAATAAATATGCATATTTTGTAAAAAAAAAAAAAATTACAGAGAGAAGAAAACCCCAAAAGCAAAGTTACATCTTACTAATTAGGAGAATATTATTCAAGGACACCTGTTCTTTTTAAAAATGTAGCCAGAGGGGAGTCTGGGTGATTCAGTTGCTTAAGCATCCAATTTTATCTCAGGTCATGATCTCACGATTCATGAGTTCAAGCCCTGCATCGGTCTCTGTGCTGACAACTCAGAGCCTGGAACCTGCTTCAGATTCTGTGTCTGTCTCTCTCTCTCTGCACCTCCCCTACTCATGTGCTGCCTCTCCCTCTCAAAAATGAATAAACATTTTTAAAAGTTTTTTAAAAACGTAGCCAGAAATTGAAATAATATTAAAAGCACTGACATTTCAACTAGTACCTACATATTGGGCTAATAAAAAATATAAAAAGAAAAATATTCCTCTGCACATCCTACCCAAGCCTTACCTATCTTGATTATTCAATCTATAAAATAAAATTTGGAGGGTGCCTGGGTGGCTTACTTGGTCAAGCGTCCGACTTTCGCTTAGGTCATGATCTCGCGGTTCGTGGGTTCGAGCCCCACGTCGGCTCTGTGCTGACTGCCAGCTCAGAGCCTGGAGCCTATTTCAGAGTCTGTGTCTCCCTCTCTCTCTGACCCTCCCCTGCTCACGCTGTCTCTCTCTAGCTCTCTCCTAGAAATAAATAAAAAAATATATTAAAAAAAAATTTGGTCAGTTCAGCGAACGGTGTGAAGAATATCCTAGAAATTGCCAAACAACTTAATTTAGTACATTGACTAACACTGAAAGTAAAGTGATTTCTGATTAGTTGGTCTGGTCTTCGCATGTTTTAAAATAATATTCCTATGTTGATGTGCAGTGACATATGCGTAATGATTCTTGTGTGTAAAGTTTGATTAAATTTGGACTGAAATAGTGATTTACATTGGACATGATAGGATTAAGTTCCCACTCAAGAGTCTAAATCTTTGCTGTTTCTTTATTCTCTTCTTCTATTTTATTGGATTAATAATTATTTTATAAATAGAGCAATTAAATTAGAAAATCCATTTTATTATATCGCAATGCTTTTTTGCTTACAAAGGTAGAAAATGAAAATGCAGAGCTCGCAATTAAAGTAGTGATGGTCCCTTGAGTTTCTCTAACCTTAATGTCCCTTTGAACAAAACAAGCTTGAACAAACTCAAAACCAGTTTCTTTCAGAAACCTTGACTAATCACTTTCATAAGACATTTGAACAATATTAACTATACATTCTACTTGCCCTACATAAACATAAATATATACATTATGTATAGAAAATTATCTACTATATGTCTATTTTAAGTCTGTAAGCTTTTTTCATTATTGTCTAAACAAGAAGAACTATACTAGTTGCTGCTATTCTGTTAACTTAAAAATATCTCCATAACATGGTACGGGGAATTTCAATCAGGTAGAAGAGATTATTGTTATTTGTATTACATGGTCCCCCACTCATAAATTTGGTTAATTCATGCTGTTTAATTATTTTCCTTATTTTTAAAATAAAGTATCACATCACTTTCTTATGTATATCAGTCTGTATAT